>NC_053494.1:213523593-213763593 GCF_905171775.1 Rana temporaria
TTTTTTTGCTCCCCTCACTTCCACCCTGCCTGAGGGCCATTTATAACTGGTCCGCGGGCCGCAAATGGCCGGTACTTTGAGACCACTGATTTAGAGTTATCACATTTTTTGTTTAGAGTGGTGTTCCAGACGCAATTTAAAAGAAAAAAAAAATCAGCAGTTAAAGTGTTTAATAAGGACACCTACCTGTCCAGGGAGCCTGCAATGTCGCCCCTCCGAGGCCGGTCCGTCCATCAGATCGGCTGCAGCCGCCTCCATTCTAACTAAGGGAAAGTCAGTGGAGCCTTTAGGCTTCACCACCGGTTTCCTACTTGTGCAGCGCTTTCTGAATGGCTCCGTAGTCTTCTGGGGGACACAAAGGTCCCAGAAGGCAGCAGGCGAGCAGCAAGAAATTACGCCCTGGGCTTCGGCGAGGCTGGGGCAGAAGTACATTATGCACTTTATTAAAGGTACAGTAGGAAGGGAAAATAAAAAAATAGAGGGGTGGAGGGGCAGATTTCCTTTGCAGTATTTAGCGTTATAGCAATATTGTTTTTTTTTTCTATTAGATAGACGTAGTATTTGGAGTTATACATTTTTTTTTGTTTGTTTAAATATATTATTTGAAGTTATAGTTTTTTTTATTTATTTTGTTAGTTTTGCATATAATATTTAAAGTTATAACATTTTTATACAGTATAGCATTATAATTCACTATAATATTAATTATTGCATTAAAACATTTATCAGATTTTTATATCTGCCTGGAGCGATTCGCCCTCTGAATGTCACCCAGACGGAAAGTAATGGAAATTTTTAGTTGTCATTCTGCATGTTGGAAGGTGGGCACATGTTCTGGTGACCAGGTGTCCAAAGGGATTTCCATTCTCCTTGGAGAGATTAGTTTTCCCTGTCTGTCATTTCTCAAAAAAGCAAAAAATAAAAAATGGGGGTAAACTGTTTATACAAAACATATCTTTAACATTTCTGGAGGTTGCAGAGATGACATGATTTGTCATAAATGCCCCTTGTTGCTTTATTTTTATAAATGAGCCACAGTGGGGTAAATGTATTAAAGACAAATAGGCTGTTCACTCTCACAGTTGTTTTCCTTATCTTATTGATTCTTCTCTCTTCTACCTTTTTTCTTCTTCTTCCTTCTTTTTATTCGTCATTCTTTATTCTTTCTTCCTTCTTTAATCATCTTCTTTCTTCATCTTCTTTATTCTTTCTTTGTCTTCTTTCTTCTTCTTTCTTCTTTTTCTTCCTTCTTTCTTCTTTCCTTCCTTCTTTTTTTCTTCCTTCATTTGATTCATCCTTCTTTATTCTTTCTTCCTTCATTTTATTAATCCTTCTTTATTCTTTCTTCCTTCATTTAATTCATCCTTCTTTTATTCTTTCTTCCTTCATTTTATTCATCCTTCTTTATTCTTTCTTCCTTCATTTTATTCATCTTTCTTTCTTTCTTTCTTTCTTTACTTCTTCTTCTTTTTCTGCTTCGTGTCCTACTCCTCCTTCTTCTTCTCCTTCTTTTTATTCATCATTTTTTATTCTTTCTTCCTTCTTTAATCATCTTCTTTCTTCGTCTTCTTTATTCTTTCTTTGTCTTCTTTCTTCTTTTTTTTTCTTCCTTCTTTCTTCTTTGCTTCCTTTTTTTTCTTCCTTCATTTGATTCATCCTTCTTTATTCTTTCTTCTTTCATTTTATTTATCCTTCTTTATTCTTTCTTCCTTCATTTAATTCATCCTTCTTTATTCTTTCTTCCTTCATTTTATTCATCCTTCTTTATTCTTTCTTCCTTCATTTTATTCATCCTTCTTTATTCTTTCTTCCTTCATTTTATTCATCTTTCTTTCTTTCTTTACTTCTTTTTCTTTTTCTGCTTCTTCTCCTCCTCCTCCTTCTTCTTCTCCTTCTTCATCTTCTACTTCTACATCTTCTTCTTCTTTTCCCTCTGTCTTCTTCTTCTTCCTCCTCCTCCTTCTTTGTCTTCTTTTCTCCTTCTTCCTTTTTCCTTCTTCCTTATTTCCTCTTTCTTCTTCCCTCTTTCTCCTTCTTTCTTCTTCCTTCTTTCATTCATCTTCTTTACGCATCTTCTTTCTTTTTCATCATTTTCTTCTTCCACCTTTGTCTTCTTTCTGCCTCCTCCCTTCTTTCTTCTTTGTCTTCTTTCTTCCTTCTTTCTTTGTCTTTTTCTTCTTTCTTTGTTCTCTTTCATCTTCTTTATTCTTTCTCTCTTATTCATCATCTTTTTTTCCTCTTCTTTCTTCATCCGTCTTTCTTCTTCTTCCTCCTTCTACCATTTTCATTCTACCTTCACCCTTCTTTCTTCTGTCTTTGTCTTCAGCTTCTTTTTTTCCTTCTTTCTTCATTGTTGTCTTTCTTCTTTTTTCCTTCTTTCATCATCTTCATCTTTTTTTCTTCTTTCTCCTTCTTTCTTTCATTCATCTTTTTTATGCTTCTTCTTTCTTTTTCATCTTCTTCTTCCTCCTTTGTCTTCTTTCTGCCTCCTCCCTTCGTCTTTTTCTTATTTCTTCATCCTCTTTCTTCTTCATCTTCTTCATTTTGTCTTTCTTATTCATCATCTTTTTTCTTCTTCTTTCTTCTTCCTCCTGCCATTTTCATTCTACCTTTGCCCTTCTTTCTTCTGTCTTTGTCTTTCTCCTTCTTCAGCTTTTTTTCCCCTTCTTTCTTCATTCTTGTCTTTCTTCTTTTTTCCTTCTTTCATCATCTTCATCTTTTTTTCTTCTTCTACTTTACAAGCAGAAGCAACGCATCACCACTCGGTTCCTTGACAAAGGAGGGGTTACAGGCCGTCCAACATCTACAGAAGGGGGAGAACATGAGACTATTGCTCTTGTCGGTGGTGTCATCTCTGTAAACATTCTGTAGCCTTCTGTGGATGTTGGACGGCCTGCACCTCTCCTTCATCAAGAACTCAATGACAGCACATTGCTTCTGCTTGTACTCCATTATTTACCTGCAATGAAAAAGAGGAAGAGTTACTATAGAGCAGTGATGGCGAACCTTGGCACGGCAGATGTTTTGGAACTACATTTCCCATGATAACCATGCACTTTGCAGTGTAGTTGAGCATCGTGGGAAATGTAGTTCCAAAGCATCTTGGGTGCCAAGGTTCACAATCACTGCTATAGAGAATGAGTTACTATAGAGAAAGAGGTAATGTAGAGGAAGAGGTAATATAAAGGAAGAGTTACTATAGAGGAAGAGTTACTATAGAGGAAGAGTTAATATAGAGGAAGAGTTACTATAGAGGAAGAGTTACTATAGAGGAAAAGTTACTGTAACGGTATGGCCCGTGGGACCCAGAGGCTCTTGAAGGATGCGGGGTACTCCTGTTTCAGCTTCACCAATGACTCTTGTGTCTAGGGTCATCCTATGTCCACTAGGGGCATAGGATGACTGAGAAATTATATCTTGAATTACATGAGATAGGATAGTAATGATAATTTACAATGTATTGCAGGATATCTTGAAATATTACAGGTGGTTAATTCTGAACCCAACAGGTCAATAATAGAGTGATTCATTCAATGTGGGGACACATACTGTTAAGGTGTTAATTAAGTCTGGCTCCTAAGATATTTCATTGTGTGATGCTAATTAACACTGTATTGTGTGAAAGTTCTATTGATGAAAATGTGGAGTGTGAATTAGCACAATCTAAAAGGTCAGATGTCTGACTTATGTTTACTAAAGGAATGTGTATTGTAATGAGGTGACATGAGCTTATCTCGGAGTCACCTCGTCTGGGTAAATGGTTAGTAATTAACTCATGTAGTTCAGGTGCCAGAAGGTCTACCCAAGATAATGTGTATTGGAGGCTCGTTAGTACCCATTGTATGATGTTGTGGGTGGAGTCTGTCATTGTCCCTTTGATTACTGCAGCATGCTTTTTCGTTGCTAACTGTATAAAAAGCCTGAGTTTTACCATTAAAGTGTCATTCGTTTGGAACCAGAGAACAGAGCTGTGTGTCTCATTTTCTGGGGGAAATCTAATGGGTCCTGTCTGCTGGATTGTGGAGTGTTGATAAGCTGTCTTGGGTTGGTGGAATGGAATATCGTAACAGCGTTAACCCCTGACTGTTACAGTTACTATAGAGGAAGAATTAATATAGAGGCTAATTTACTATAGAGGAAGAGTTACTATAGAGGAAAAGTTACTATAGAGGAAGAGTTACTATAGAGGCTAATTTACTATAGAGGAAGAGTTACTATAGAGGAAAAGTTATTATAGAGGAAGAGTTAATATAGAGGATAATTTACTATAGAGGAAGAGTTACTATAGAGGAAAATTTACTATAGAGGAAAAGTTACTATAGAGGAAGAATTACTCTAACAACATGTGAACCTTGAACAACCTATGTAAGTTACTAAAAAAAGTTTTGCCCGTTTTTGTATGACTTTTGGCACAGTCTTCATATAACTTTGGTACTAGGGAGAGGGCTGCAAGGAACCAAAAATCATAAAAATCTGCCCAGATCCCCATATCCAAACAGCCAATTTCCCACCACATTTGAAACCACACGAGGGATATTCTGAATTACAACAATACAGTGGAACCTCGGATTGCAAGTAACGCAGTTAAGGAGCGTTTCGCAATACGAGTGTTGTCTCGCAAAATTAGCACGATTCAGGCCAAAGCGGTGTGCAATACTAACAAGCAATACTGCTTTTGGCCTGAGGTGGGGGGCGCCAGAGCCGAACGTCGCTGACGGCTGACCTCGGCAAATCTCGGATAGGAGGTTTTCCGTGGCCAGCCGAAGTGTACTCGGGCCTTTTCGGCTGTTTCCGAGGCTCTCTGGCGCTCCCTCGCCTCTGGCCGTGTGCGGTATTGCATCCCATTGAAGTCAATGCGGAAAAAAATGATTTTAGTTTCCATTGACTTCAATGGGGAAACTCTCCTTGATATGCGAGTACTTTGGATTACGAGCATTCTCCTGGAACTGATTATCCGAGGTTTCACTGTACGTAGATTTATGTTTTATGTCTGTACTCCAATATTTGGGCTGGGTATTGATTTTCACCATTCTTGGAATTCCGTCTTAATCCACTACCTACATAGAGAATTGTAGATGTAGGTCTCCATCCCAGCCGAACAAGTCAATTCATGATGGAGAGGACCCGCTTCATCTTTGTAAAGTGGAGAAGTTATTGAATGACCCCCAGTAAGGTAATGTTCTGAAGGCGAAATCTCTCCATCTTTCCTCTTTTTCCCCTCCAGGGATGAATTTCAAATTGCAGAATATTTTTGGCCTGGAATATTATCACTTAGCTGCAGTACATCAGGGATCTGTGAAATTAAAATGTGGCTTATATTGCCAAAAATGAATTTCCTCAGTGTAACATAAAAGAGTGTAATAGGAAAAAAAAAAAAAAAAGACGTCCAACAAATCATTTTGCAGTAAGCACAATGCACTGGAGGAGCTTCTAATGAGTACAAGAGAGTTTTCCATTAAGAACTTGGGTGGCCCGGCTCCAACTTTGTCCCACTGATATGTAGATTTAATAAAACAATATGGTAATAATTAACGGAGGATGTTATCCTTTCAATTCAAGCTCTCTGATATCTTGAAATTTTAGAGTGAACCAATCAGGGATGAGCATTTGCAAGAACCAGAATCTCCGCTCTTAAATCAAATTTGAGCGCTTGTCATGGAGGTCGAGGCAACAGGTACACTTTAATCGCTTGCCGACCGCCTCACGTAGATATACGTCGGCAGAATAGCACGGGCAGGCAAAGCAACGTATATATATATGTTGCTTTGAACCTGCCGCCTAGCGGGCACGTGCGCGCCCAGCGCGGTCTCCGTGACCGAGCCCCTGGGACCCGCGGACTCGATGTCCGCCGGTGTCCTGCGAACGGGTCACGGGAACGTAGATATACGTCGGCAGAATGGCATGGGCAGGCAAAGCAACGTATATATATATATGTTGCTTTGAACCTGCCCCCTAGCGGGCACGTGCATGCCCGGTCCAGTCTCCGTGACCGAGCCCGTGGGACCCGCGGACTCAATGTCCGCTGGTGTCCCACGATCGGGTCACGGGAACGTAGATATACGTCGGCAGAATGGCACGGATAGGCAAAGCAACGTATATATATATATATTGCTTTGAACCTGCCCCCTAGCGGGCACGTGTGCGCCCGGCGTGGTCTCCGTGACCGTGCTCGCGGGACTCAGAGACTCAATGTCCGCCGGTGTCCCGTGATCGGGTAGGGGGGTGCCTATGTAAACCATCTCCCTGTTCTGCCTGGTGACACAGCACTGATCATCTGCTTCCTCCGTTCAGGAAAAGCAGTGATCAGTGACGTGTCACAGTAAGCCACGTCCCCTAACAGTTAGAATCACTCCCTGAGACACACTTAACCCCCTGCCTCTCCCCCTAGTGGTTAACCCCTTTCACTACCAGTCATATTTACACAGTAATCAGTGCATTTTTTAGCACTGATCGCTGTATAAATGTGAATGGTCCCAAAATAGTGTCAAAAATGTCCGATGTGTCCGCCATAATGTCGCAGTCCAGATAAAAAAATGCAGATCGCCACCATTACTAGTAAAAAAAAATAATAAAAATGCCATAAAACTATCCCCTATTTTGTAGACGCTATAACTTTGGCGCAAACCAATCAATAAACGCTTATTGCGATTTTTTTTTTTTACCAAAAATATGTAGAAGAATACGTATCGGCCTAAACTGAGAATTTTTTTGATATTTATTATGCAAAAAGTACAAAGTATTGCCTTTTTTCCGAAATTGTCGCTCTATTTTTGTTTATAGCGCAAAAAATATTTTGTTTGGGAGTCACGTCGCATGACCGCGCAATTGTCAGTTAAAGCAACGCAGTGCCGAATCACAAAAAGTGGCCCGGTTATTTGGCAGCCAAATGGTCCAGGGGTTAATTGGTTAAAAGGGACTTTTTTGCGATTCGGCACTGTGTCGTTTTAGCTGACAATTGCGCGGTCGGGCGACGTTCTACTCAAACAAAATTGATGTCTTTTTTCCCCCCAGAAATAGAGCTTTCTTTTGGTGGTATTTGATCACCTCTGTGGTTTTTATTTTTTGCGCTATAAACAAAAAAGGCCAACAATTTTGGAAAACAAAAACATATTTTACTTTTTGCTATAAGAAATATTCCCCAATTTAAAAAAAAAATAAAAAAATGTCTTCCTCAGTTTATTCATCTGCAGATGAAGTCAGTTTAAAGCAACCTGTCAAGTAAAAACATTTTCTTTTGTATCTTTTTCAATGATGACAATTTTTGTTCTTCTCTCTTGCCTTCTCCACTTTCCTGATGATTTTTTTTTATTTATTTCATAAACTTTTTTTAAATTAGAACGGATATTTTTCAATTATGGCAATTTTTATTTTTCTCTCTTGACCTTCTCCACTTAATTATTATTTTCCTGATGATTTTTTTTTTATTTATTTTATAAACTATTTTATAAACTATTTTTAAATTAAAACTTTGTATCGTTTTCAATGATGGCAATTTTTGTTTTTCTCTCTTGCCTTCTCCACTTTCCTGATGATTTTCTTTTTTATTTATTTTATAAACTATTTTATAAACTATTTTTAAATTAGAACGTATCTTTTTCAATGATGGCAATTTTTATTTTTCTCTCTTGACCTTCTCCACTTAATTATTATTTTCCTGATGATTTTTTATTTTATTTATTTTATAAACTATTTTATAAACTATTTTTAAATTAAAACTTTGTATCGTTTTCAATGATGACAATTTTTGTTTTTCTCTCTTGCCTTCTCCACTTTCCTGATGATTTTTTAATTTTTTTATTTTATAAACTATTTTGTAAACTATTTTTAAATTAAAACGTATCTTTTTCAATGATGGCAATTTTTATTTTTCTCTCTTGACCTTCTCCACTTAATTATTATTTTCCTGATGATTTTTTTATTTTATTTATTTTATAAACTATTTTATAATCTATTTTTAAATTAAAACTTTGTATCGTTTTCAATGATGGCAAATTTTTTTGTTTCTCTCTCGCCTTCTCCACTTAATTATTATTTTCCCTGATGATTTTTTTTTTTATTCTATAAACTATTTTATAAACTATTTTTAGATTAAAACTTTGTATCGTTTTCAATGATGGCAATTTTTGTTTTTCTCTCTTGCCTGGAATTTCATTCATCGAATAGCCAAACATTTTTCATTGTAACCTCCCATGAATGCGACCTTCCGATGAACCGCTGCGCTCTAACTAATTTCCATGAATGGAACCACATCACAAAAAAAAAGTTATCATGTAAGAGGAACACAACTTTTGGTCATTATTTATTGTTCTATTGTAATTCTTTCTTTTAATAAAATAAATAAATAACAAATCCCAAGATCCTTGAAATGAACAAATCGCAATCAATAGATTGCTTCGTACGTTTTCCCCGGGTAACCTTCGCTCGGCTCCCAGCTGCTTTTGTGCATAAATATTTTGGGTCGGCCCTGTTCTGCATTGAATTAGAGGGATTAGAAGATTTTCTGAATATTTATGGGCATCTGCATTGAGAGGGAGCGCCGGAACACCTTGTGCGCAGTTTTCTCAGAAGCACCTCGAGAGCTGTTTATGCGCTCTCGGAACAATTCCTCATGTTAATTTATGTGGCAGAACACAGGGCTACAAGATGCAGGGCATCAGCCGCAATTGCAATCAAAATAGCCTTTAAACAGGATTCTAGGGGGGGTGAGGAGGACGCAGAGCGTTGTGATAAGTTCCCATCTGTTTCCACAGCTTTGCACAAAGATGATTTAAGTATTAAATGGAGAAGAAGGCGGAATGTCAAGGATGGTAAGATTTCCATATTAACCACTTACTGTAAGGACCGGAAGAATTTACCCCCTTCATGATCAGGCCATTTTTTGCGATACGGCACTGCGTCGCTTTAACTGACAATTCCCGGTCAACACTGGCCAGCTCAGTAGATTGCTTTAAAGTGGTTGTAAACCCAACCACACAACTTGCACCTACAGGTAAGCCTAGATTAAGGCTTACCTGTAGGTGCAAGAAATATCTCCTTAAGCTACGCGTTTAAGGAGATATTTTCACAAAAACGGGCGCACTAAGGCCTCGTACACGTGACCGAACATGTACGCTGAAACTACTCCGTTGGACCAGTTTCAGCAGACATGTTCGGTCGTGTGTAGGGCCGACCGGACAATTTTCCGGCCGACCGGACAGGTTTCCAGCGGACAAATGTTTCTTAGCATGCTAAGAAACATGTCCGCTGGAAGCCTGTCCGCCGGACATGTCCGATGGTCATTACGACTCATCGGACATGTCCACTGGCCCGAGAACCCGCGCATGACGTCAAAGTGATTCGACGCATGCGTGGAAGCATTGAACTTCAGGGTTCGCGCACGTCGCCGCGTCATCGTCGCCGCCACGTCACCGCGTATTCTGTCCGCGGGGATTTTGGTTTGATGGTGTGTACAACCATCAGACCAAAATCTGCTAGCAGACATGTTCGATGAAAACGGTCCGCGGACCGTTTTCATCGGACAGGTCCGCTCATCTGTACGAGGCCTGAGTGTGCCGTTTTTGTGCATGGTACATTTGGGGGGTTAATGCCGTGTTTCCGCGCATGAGTGGGGATCTGCCGGTCCCGCGTGCATGCGTGGGAGTGACGCCATCGCCGCTCCGGCCAATCACAGCGCCAGAGCGGTGATAACAGGATGAAGCTACGAGGGGGTTATCTAAATGTTTGTTATTTAAAAAAAAAAAATAATTAACCATTGCAACTAGGGCTGTGGAAATTAACTATTAATTCATCGATTAATCTTTAATTTTTTTGATCGATCAAAAGTTTTTTGATCGATCAAAAGTTTTTTGATCGATCAAAAGTTTTTTGATCGATCAAAATTCTTTTGATTGGTACTCACCTCTCTGCCGGCTTCCGGGCCTTCAGGGAGTTCCACCGGAGATCCGGTGACATCATGGACACCGGCGGGGCTTGCCGTGTCCATCTGAAGGGCTCCTTTGCTGTGCCTTCATATCTGCATGCCGACGGGACCTTACTATCTGCCACACGCAAGGGCTGTTACACTTCCCTCTATCACTCCCCTCTATCAACCTGGGATTCTACAGCCATCCACTGGGAAATGTGATAGTTCCCTTCACGGGACATCTACATGCCGACGGACTCATGTTAACCCCTCCTCATCTGGATTCAGCAGTGGTATCGTTGTACACATTTTTATACCAGTATCATACTTAGCTACATGTTTTCATGACTGCTTATGCTACCGTTTGGTATTACTCACACCATTTTTACAGTTTACGTAGCTACATAGATTTTATCTCCAGTGCAATATTTATTTTGTTACCTACTTGAAGACTATAAAAGTTGTAATGCTATTCCCATTGAGCGCTGCCTTTGTGTGTTTTTTGTATCCTGCTATCCATTTTTCCAGTGGTTGGTAGCTGCACTGGGAATCAGCCTGCAAGGAGATCAGCTAAAAGTAGTTGGATCTATATGTGCGTTATAATTAATCGAAATTAGTCGATTAATCGATTAAAAAAAATCAATTATTCGAACACAAAAATTTTGATCAGTAACAGCCCTAATTATAACCACTTTTAGCACTCTTTAACCTGGTAAAAGTGTATCCTGAGTATGACATCCCTGAGAATATTGGCAGAAAAGTAGGGGCTTCTTGGGTGAATTATGTCTATAGTTAGTTCTAATGCTGAGAGGCCAGGCATAACCGCAGTAATTAATTGAGTGGCATAGTTATGAAGGTCACGTTGCTGGATTGATTCCGGACTCTCTCTAATTTTCACGTTGTTCCTTCGTGATCTGTCTTCTATATCAGCTATTTTAGCTTTGATCTTATCAATCGCCTTAAGGCGATTTAGTTTGCATTTGTTAGCGCTATATAAGTTACTCACTCACTCAATCTCTTCCTCTTGTGTATCAAGAGCATCAATGAGGTATTTTATTGTCCTGGTATAATCCCTTATTTTAGCTTCTATGTGATCTACCCTGGAAGCTACTGAGTGTAGTTCTGTACTGACACAGGAGATCATGTCAGCTTGTAGAGAACTTTTCAGGGAGACCAACATGTCTTTAGGGACAGTGTCCATGACTGGCTGGTTGTTAGTGGGGATTGAGTCAATTGAATTAGGGAGCTCTCTTGTGTCATCCCCTGATTCCTGCAATGTGCTCACCTCATGGTTGGAATCAGATGATTCCATCATAAATCTGGTCTTCTCCGGACTTCCAGAGTCTGGTGTGGAGGGAGAAGACTGCAGGCTCTTTGGTGGACTGCTCCTTTTCTGTGTGTTTTGCCATGCTGAGGATGTGAAGAGGAAGTGAGTCGGGGCGGAAGAAGAACCGACGCCATCTTGTCTGAACTCCTGGAGAAAGAGGGCGGCCGCCCTTTTTCTTCTTCCCTGTCATGTTCCCCTGGAATCCAGGAGCTAGGATGCTGCTCTGGGGTGACTGATAAGTGCCCTGCCGGGTCGCTGTGTGTTGCGCTGTTCCCGCTGGCTCCGGAGCTCCACGATCACGTGGCCATGACGGATCCTGGCAAGCTCTGCCCCCCAGTAGAATGGGATTTAATCAGTGCACAACTGTTGATGCACATACTACTGTTAAAATTGCAAACGTTATTTACAAAAATCATTGTAAAAAAACTGATACAATGATTTGAGAGTGTACTACGTGTATAACAAGTAAAAATAGGATCCCTTTACACTTATTCTTCTACATGTTTTGCTGCCCTGGCTTCTTCAGGAAGTACATGTAAGGGATGCTACTGTCAGGTCACCTTTGGCCAGGTGACAAGTGCACCCCGTTGGGGTCAGGGATGCACCACAGGGTAGTGAACCCTATGGCAGACTGCTGCGATCAGAGAGGAAGCGTGAGCCCAAGATTCCCCAGGGCACAGAGTCTAAGACCCAGCTTTGTGTTCACCAGAGCCTCTGGTGGTGAGGATGGCCTTCGCCGCAGCTGGATCCAGGTCGCGACCCCTGGGGTCCCCAAGGTCACGCTCCGCAGGAATAGAGGGGAAGCAGCAACCAGGACAAGCTATAGTGATGGGTAAGCCGAGGTCGGGGCAACAGGCAGACAAGGGTAAACAAGGAATAGGCCAAGGGTCAGGGAAACAGGCAAACAGGAGAAGTCAGAGATGAGCCAAGGTCGGTACACAGGAAGGTAAACATAGAATACTACAGACAGGAACAAGCTACAAACAAAGGTTGAACAGCACTGCAGACCTGTAGTGCAACAGTTAATATAGACTTCCTGGGATGGCCTGGGTGGGGCCATACAGGGAGGAAGGTGATAAAAGACAGCCAGAAAGAAGGTCAGGCCTCTAATGGACACATGAGACAGGTAGGCTGCCAGACTTTATTGCAAATCCATGACAGCTACTAAACAAAAGAGAAAGGATAATACTGTATATACAGAAACCCAGGAATACAAAATATATATATATACAATAACCTTACAGTCAAACAAAATTGCACATGTCCCATGGATTTTTAACCCCAAACTGCGTGTGAGGAGGGTCAAGGCTGAGAATTAGAAAAAGGAAGAAATGTATGCTCACTACACCACAGGAAGCTCCCCAAGGGGAAGGTCGAGACCAGCGCTGGACCAACCGTAGAGGAGGGTATAAAACCATGGAGTGCTGATGATAAACAAAAACAAACGTGTAATTACAGTCAAAGGGGATATATGGCAATTAGTATATCCCCATTGACTGTAATTAAATGTTTTTTGTTTATCAGCAGCACTCCATGGTCTTTATACCCTCCTCTACGGTTGGTTCAGCGCTCGTCTCGACCTTCCCCTTGGGGGCTTCCTGTGGTGTAGTGAGCAAACATTTCTTTCTTTTATAGCTGCAAAGGGTGGAGTCAACTCAATATTAAACCCTACGGACTAAGACCGGGATGCCATTAAAGTTCATGTGCGTGTAAAGGCAGGCCTCCCAATACTTTTGACAATATAGTGTATATTTAATTTTGGTACAGTGTTGATTGACCAAGCAATTGCAAGTTAAAGTAGAACAGTGCTGAATAGAAAGACTTGCCTGAGGTATGGGGTTCTAAAGCAGGGGTCTCCAAACTTTCTAAACAAAGGACCAGTTTAGACTTTAGGATGGGGGGGGGGGACAGACTAGGGCCATCGGGAGTAGAAAATGTCCGGGTGTCCAGTGGGAGTAAATAATACCATATCCTTGGTGTCAGTGGGAGGACTAGTGCCCCATTGTTGGTGTCAATGGAATGAATTGTGCCCCATTATTGTTGGTGTCAATGGAATTAATTAATGGTGTCAGTTGGAGGAATAGTGCCCCATTGGTGTCAGCAACAAGACGTATTCCCTGTTGCAGTTGGATGGAATAGGGCGCAGTTTGGAGACCCCAGTTCTAAAGCAACAAGAACAGCTATGAGGAAAGATTAGAGGAACTGAATTTATTCTCTCTTGAGAAGAGGAGATTAAGGGGGGATATGATCAACATGTACAAATATATCAGGGGTCCATATAGTGAACTTGGTGTTGAGTTATTTACTTTACGATCAACACTGAGGACAAGGGGGCACTCTTTACATCTAGAGGAAAAAGATTTCATCTCCAAATACGGAAAGGTTTCTTCACAGTAAGAGCTGTGAAAATGTGGAACAGACTCCCTCCAGAGGTGGTTCTGGCCAACTTTATAGGTAAAGTTGATCCGGGGAATATCCGATTGTCTCTTGGGGGATCAGGAAGGATTTTTTCCCCCTGCTGTAGCAAATTGGATCATGCTCTGCTGGGGTTTTTCGCCTTCCTCTGGCTGCAATACAACCCCAAAGCATTGATCCACCCATATGCTTAACAGTTGGACAGAGGTTCTTGTCATTAAATTCTGTGCCCTTTCTTCTCCAAACGTACCTTTGCTCATTCCGGCCAAAAAGTTCTATTTTAACCTCATCAGTCCACAGAACTTGTTTCCAAAATGCATCAGGCTTGTCTATATGTTCATTTGCAAAGTTCAAACGCTGATTTTTGTGGTGAGGACGTAGAAGAGGTTTTCTTCTGATGACTCTTCCATGAAGACCATATTTGTACAAGTATCTCTTTATAGTGGAACAGTGTACCACAACTCCAGTGTCTGCCAGATCTTTCTGGAGGGATCGTGCCGTCAAACGTGGGTTTTGAATTGCTTTTCTCACAATCCTGCGAGCTGTTCTGTCTGATATTTTTCTTGGTCTTCCAGATCTTGCTTTAACTTCCACTGTTCCTGATGACTGCCATTTCTTAATTACATTCCGAACAGAGGATATTGACATCTGAAAACGCTTTGCTATCTTCTTATAGCTTCTCCAGCTTTGTGAGCGTCAACTATTTTCAGTTTTCTAGACAACTGCTTAGAAGAACCCATGGTGCTGATTGTTGGGGGAAGGTCAGATGAGTCTGGGCATTTAAAACCTTTGAGATTGACATCACCTGGTCTTCCCAGACGATGATTGAGAACAATCCATGACACTGGCAGCTCTCAGCTTTGCAAAGGGGGCAGCGCATGCTATAAATTCTGCAGGGTGCCCAAACTTCTGCAGACGCCAATTTTTTGTTTTCTGTATTTTTGAAAGTGTAAATGATGGAAATAAAATCTTACTTTTTTTGACATATTATAAGAATGTCTAATCTGTAATTTGATGCCTTTTGGAGATTTTTCTGTCTTTCCTTGGCTTCGTTATGCACATTAATACAATTTTTTTTACCTGGGGTGCCCAAACTTTTGATCCCCACTGTATGTAATAACTGCAGAAGAAAGTAAAAAAAAAAAAAATTAAAGTGCAATAAGATAACACATTGATCAAAGAAAAGTCCTGAATAAATTCAGATGTCACCTTTATTAAATAAGAGCGCTATAAGCCTGATAATCTTATGTTGTTTTTCCGGATTCTTTTACATCCTAAACTGCAATCACAGTAAATGTCATTAATATCTATTAAGCAGCGCAGTGACGTCACACCCAGGGGAACGGGGCCCTTTCAACTCCGTTGTCCTGATTATGTTTTTAAATAAAAAAAAATAAAAAAAAGTTATTGTTCATTTTTTTCCTCGCGTCTTATTACATTAGGTTGTCACGTCTGAAAATGAAAACATGACAGCCATTGACCTTGAAAAGTAATAGGATTTAAACGTCTGAAGTCTGCCATCTGTTTAAGGTACATAGCCGTCAAAAGACGAAACGTTTTTAACGTTTAAAACTGACTCGGGAGACGAAGCCTACTTCCTGAATGGCCCCGCTGATCGTTGTAACATTCGTCTTGTGCAGTTGGCTGTCTGCTTCGCCAAATCCCTCCAGTTACCTGTACAGTCATCCAAGACGACGCAAACCGAGGCGGCAGTTCACAAAAGCATAATGCATGCGATAAGGTCCCCCATCCCCCTCCCCCACCAGGGCATTACTTGTTAAATGTTTCAATCAAGACAAATTTATTTTATAATCAAAAAAGTTTAATTGCACGGGTCAGATTGATTTACTGCATATGCTCTACTTTCTAGTTATATTATAAAAAAAAATGTGGCATATTTTCTAAATAGGTTCTTTTAACCACTTCATCCCCGGACCATTTTGTAGCTAAAGGACCGGGCCACTTTTTGCGATACGGCACTGTGTCGCTTTAACTGACAATTGCGCGGTCGTGCGACGTGGCTCCCAAACAAAATTGGCGTCCTTTTTTCCCCACAAACAGAGATTTCTTTTGGTGGTATTTCTTCACCTCTGCGGTTTTAATTTTTTTCGCTATAAACAAAAATAGAGCGACAATTTTGAAAAAAAAAATGAATATTTTTTACTTTTTGCTATAATAAAAATCCCCCAAAAATATATAAAAAAAACGTTTTTTTTTTTTCTCAGTTTAGGCCAATACGTATTCTTCTACATATTTTTGGTAAAAAAAAATCGCAATAAGTGTTTATTGATTGGTTTGTGCAAAAGTTATAGCGTCTACAAAATAGGGGATAGTTGTATAGCATTTTTATTAATCATTTTTTTTTATTAGTAATGGCGGCGATCAGCAATTTATATAGTGACTGTGACATTATGGCGGACACTTCGGACACTTTTGACACATTTTTGGGATCATTGTCCCAAAAATAGCGATCAGTGCTATAAAAATCAGTGCTATAAAAATGCACTGGTTTCTGTGGAAATGAAACTGGCAGTGAAGGGGTTAACCACTAGGTGGCGCTGTAGGGTTAAGTGTTCCCTAGGGAGCGATTCTTACTGTAGGGGGGCGTGGCTTGCTGTGACACGTCACTGATCGTTGTTCCCGATGACAGGGAACACGATCAGTGACAGTGTCACTAGGAAGAACAGGGAGATGTTGTGTTTACACTAAAATCTCGCCGTTCTATCTCTCTGTGAGACGATCGCGGGTATGCCTGCGGCGATCGAGCCCGCGGGACGCGAGGGCGCGCTCACGGAGATCGTGGCGGTACGTCCTTTTGCCTGCCCGTGCAGTGCCGATCCTGACCTCCCTGGGGCCCTAAGCAAAATCACATGTCACATTAAAGTTGAGAAGTGGGGGGGGGGGGGTTTGCGCTGCCGACAGTGACATTATACATTTAGGCCCTTTTCACATGTGCAGACCGTATGTCCGCTTTTTCATCCATCCGTTTGCGGATGAACATTGGTCCCTATGTGATCTGCTGACACACGTAATCACCCGTCTCCGCAAAGATCCGATTTTGCAGACGGAAGGAAATCCTATTTTTTCTTCCGTCTGCGGATCGGATGAACACGAACAAACGGTCCGTGTTCATCCGATCCCCCCATAGGGGAAATCGGAGAAAAGACAGGGCGGTCACTGCACAGTGTGCGGGGACCGCCCTGTCAGCCGCCGGCTCAGCGGGGATATACGGAGCGATCCCGCTGAGCTTACGGACACACGGAGGCGGATCATTACTGATCCACCCTGTGTGAAAGGGCCTTATTTGTGGGGAAAAAAGGGCGTAAATTTTGGGCGCCAACTTATTAAAGGGGGCTCCCAGATTCCGATAAGCCCCCCTCTCGCAGACCCCGACAACCAGCGACCAGGGTTTTCGGGAAGAGGCCCTTGTTCCCATCAACATGGGGACAAGGTGCTTTGGGGTGGGGGGCCGCAGGGCGCCCCCCTGCCCCAAAGCACTTACCCCCCCATGTTGAGGGCATGCGGCCTGGTATAGTTCTGGAGGGTGGGGGGGGTGCTCGCTCGTCCCCACTCCTTTTCCTGACCGGCCGGGCTGTGTGCTCGGATAAGGGTCTGGTATAGATTTTGGGGGGACCCCCATGCCGTTTTTTCGGCGTAGGGGGTTACCCTTGAAATCCATACCATACCTAAGGGCCTGGTATGCTCTTGGAGAGGGAACCGATGCCAGTTTTTTATTTAAAGTTTGACATGGAGTTCCCCCTTCTGGAGGCAACTTCGAGTCGCGTTGTAAGTCGCCCCATGTCACACTGAAAGTCGTGTCTAAGTTGCCTCGCAAAGTCGCGCTAAAAGTCGTGGTGCCCCTGTGTGAACCGGCTCTAACTGATCTTGTCTACATGGTAAAAACAAATAAATAATATAATGGCTATAAGTTTATAAATTGACTCTCCTTTCCCATTTACACTGCTCAAAGTTGCCTTATAGTAAATACAATCTTCATGACTAGCACTACCTGAAGTTGATGTATTTGCTTACTCTCATCACATTCTATCAACAGGTCTTTTCAGGGAACACAAACGCCGACGGTGTGGTGAACCACAGATTTCCCAATTCTATAAAGGCCAGATTCCTCAGACTTGTGCCGCTGGAGTGGAATTCCAACGGGAGGATCGGGATGAGAGTGGAAGTCTATGGGTGTTCATATAGTAAGTTGGTCCATTTTCAATAATGCATATTTTATTGTCAAAGTCTTTGTTGGAAAAATAGTCCCGGTGTCCTCCCGAGAGATCCTGCTCTGTTCCTTTTGTACCACCACAGTTCCTCGGATAAGGCCACGTACACACGACCGAGAAACTCGACGGACGAAACACATCGTTTTCCCCGTCAAGTTCCTTGTTTGGCTGTCAAAAAACTTGTCGAGCCAAATATTCCCATTGCCCAACGAGAAAATAGAGAAGTTGCTCTCTTTTTGGCTCGACGAGTTTCCCGACGGGTTTCTCGGCGAAAAGTGTACACACGACCGGTTTTCTCGGCAGAATACGTCTCCCATCGAGTTTCTTGCTGGATTCTGCCGAGAAAACCGGTCGTGTGTACGGGGCCTAAGACGTATAGGCGATCCATCTTTCCCCTGATCACAGCAGCAAAAAACTGCATCCCGCCCTTTTGGAAGCAGGCACAGGCTAGGGTGACCACATGTCACGGATTGCCCGGGACAGTCCCGCATTTTGCAGGTCTGTCCCGGGCACATTCATTCCAGGACAATACAGTGTCCCGGAATGAAACTGACACAGCCACCCCCCGGGCCAATCTGATGCCCCCAAAAAAGGCCGTCACATCACCACTTTACTCACTGGCCCGGATTCAGATACATTGGTGTATCTATCGGCGTGCGTAATGTATCTCAGATACGTTACGCCGCCGTAAATTAGGGCGCAATTTCCGTATTCAGAAAGAACTTGCGCCCTAAGTTACGGCGGCGTAGCGTATGTGGTCCGGCGTAAGCCCGCCTAATTCAAATGTGGAGGATGTGGGCGTGTTTTACTTAAATTACATGTGACCCTGCGTATTTGACGTTTTTTACGAATGGCGCATGCGCCGTTCGTGAAAGAATCCCAGTGCGCATGCTCGAAATTACGCCGCAAATCGTCATTGCTTTAGACGTGAACGTAACTTACGTACAGCCCTATTCGCGAACGACTTACGCAAACAACGTAAAATTTACAAAATTCGATGCGGGAACGACGTCCATACTTAACATAGGATACCCCTCATATAGCAGGGGTAACTTTACGCCGGAAAAAGCCGAACGCAAACAACGTAAAAAAATGCGCCGGGCGGACGTACGTTTCTGAATCGGCGTATCTACCTAATTAGCATATTCCTTGCGTAAATCTACGGAAGCGCCACCTAGCGGCCAGCGTAAATATGCAGCCTAAGATACAACGGTGTAAGACACTTACGCCGGTCGGATCTTAGGGAAATCTATGCGTAACGGATTCTATAAATCAGGCGCATAGATACGACAACGCATCTTTCTTTCTTTCTTTCTTTCTTTCTTTCTTTCTTTCTTTCTTTCTTTCTTTCTTTCTTTCTTTCTTTCTTTCCTTTTCCTTTTCTTTTTCCTGGCTTAAAGTGGAGTTCCACCCATAAATATAACATTACATCAGTAGTTTTAAAAAAATGTCATTAGTCCTTTAAGAAAAAAAAGTTTTTTTTTAGATGCCTTCAAAGTGTTGTTGCTAGGCAGAATAGTTAATCTTCCCACTTCCTGCACCTAGGTGCTTAATGCTTCCTAACCTACACCGCACAGACTCCTGGGAATGTAGTGGGTGTAACTTTCCAGGAGTTTGTGCACTCCCCAGTCTCGATGAATCATGTGACTTGGACAGTACAGGTGCAGAAACCTATTACACTGCTTGTGCAGCACTGAGCATGTGCGAGATCTGCAAGGCTGAAATCCAGGAAGTTATACAGTCTGGCTTCATGATGCCCACACTTAAGATGGCCCCAGTCAATTTCTATTTTATAAAGTGTCTAAATGCTGTAACAACCTAACAAAACGGACCTTAGTTTACAGACTAACTTTACTAGAATACATTAAGCTTGTGTATTACAGGGGTATTCATATTTAGAAAGTGAAATTGTGGCCGGAACTCCGCTTTAAAAAAAAAAGAAAAAACCTTGCAGGGTGAAGAGGCTCTTTAGTGCCGGGCCTTCCGGAATGATATCTTCCCGACCCATGTATTGTTTAACCGCTAGCCGAACCATCCACCGCAGTTATACGGCTGCGCAAATCGCCGTAGCTATACGTCGGCTCTTTAAGACGCTATAGCAGCGTGTCACCAGAAACCGATTCGTCCGCCGGGCACCCGTGATCGCTCCTGACAGAACGAAAACGGGGATCTGTGTGTTTAAATACACAAATTCTGTTTCTGTCAATAGGAACAACAATATGTCTCCTCCCCCAGTCAGTCCCATCCCCCCCACAGTTAGATTACACTGAGGGAACACAGTTAAACCCTTCATCGCCCCCTAGTGTTAAACCCTTCCCTGCCAGTGACATTTATACAGTAATCAGTGCATTTTTATAGCAGTGATCGCTGTCAATGGTCCCAAAACCGTGTCCAATATGTCTTCCGCAGTGTTTCAGCCCTGATAAAAATTGCAGATCGCCCAAATTTCTAGTAAAATACGCACGCCTTCTTTAGGCATTTAAAGGGCCGACATACAGCTACAATGGCTTGCGGGATTGCGCCGATCAATGGCGGCCCGTCCATAGGGGGCGCCCGGGCGCCGACCCCCCCCCTGTCCTGTAGTCCCAAAAAAAAAAGCGCCACCTAGAGACTCGCTTAATCTTTACGCCGGCGTATGTGTTACGTAAACGGCGTAACTAATTGTGACGGGCGTACGCACGTTCATGCATCGGTGTATCTTGCTCATTTACATATTCGATGCGGAAATCAAGGAAGCGCCACCTAGCGGCCAGCATAATTATTGCAACCCAAGATACGACGGCGTAGGAGACTTACGCCGCTCGTATCTTGGCCAAATCTATGCGTAACTGATTCTATGAATCAGGCGCATAGATACGCCGTCGTAAGTCCGAATGGCCGCCGTCGTATCTGGAGATACGCTGTTGTAAGTCTTTGTGAATCTGGGCCTCAGTGTGTAAGGGCAAGTCGTTTTTACAGCGCTTTCAATTCATTTCAATGGAGAGGGGCGTTTTTGGAGCATTTTTTTCAGCGCCCAAAAGCTGCTCCAAAGATGCTGCATGCAGGACTGTGAGGCCCCTTTCACATTGGAGCGGGAGCCGCGGTGGCGGTATAGCGCCGTTAAAAATAGCAGCGCTATACCGTCGGAATTTCCGCGGGATTTGGCCGCTAGCGGAGCGTTATTAACCCCCGCTAGCGCCCGATAAAGAGTTAATACCGCCCGCAATGCGCCTCTGCAGAGGTGCATTTTGGGCGGTATTACCGTGGTTTCCCATTGTTTTAAATGGGAAGGAGCGGTATACACGCCGCTCCTCTCACCGCTCCAAAGATGCTGCTCACAGGAGATTTTCTTCTCTCCCTCCGGCTTTCACATTGAGTAGGCATTGCACGAGTTTTTCAGGCGGTATTTAGGCGCTATTTTTAGCGCTGTACCGCCTGAAAAACTCCTCAGTGTGAAAGGGGTCTTAGAATCATTTTTTTATTTTGCCATTTTATAGGGTGGCGTATAAATCAGAACTGACGGAGATACAAATATTTCTGTGTATCTCTCGGGATGTCTTGTGTTGGTTCTCTAGACGTTTCTAGTCTTGATGTAAAGTCGGATTCGCAGGCGATCGCTCACTGATAAACATCAAGCTGCCACATAATAATGATACATCCATAAAATGTATTTTCTTTTTGGTTAATGTATCAGTGTCGCTCCTGATGGGAGGATCAATGGGATGTGAAGCAGGTGGAAGTGTCGCCGGCGTGCAGAGGGGATCGCTGTGCGGGGTTCATCGCGTCTCCGCTTATCCACATCACACGGGAAAGATTCCCACATTAGTGGGTTAGGATGTCGAATTTCGCCTTTGATGCTGCAAAGATGACATTGCGACACTAAACTCCATTATGATTTGTATAGTATAGATAGTAAATACCGACATCTAACCCCATTGGAAGAAGATTAAAGGGAGACGGTAATGTACATCCGATGGGAACATGATATGTTATTTTTCTCTTTACTTATTAAAATCCCGCTGTAGATCGTCTTGAATCATTTCCTCGTCTGTCACAATTTACAGCAACAGTAATAATATATATTTTTTTAGCTACACTTTGTACCAGTGGCGGTGCGTCCATTAAGGGCGACATGGGCACCACCCCCTCTCTCCTGCCACCCCTCTATCACCATAGATAGAGTCATGCTTTGCATGACTCTATCTATGGTCGCCGCTGACACCCCCTTTTCGCACCTGAATTACAGCGGTGGGGTATTTTTTGGAAGCACCTGATTCGAGCCGTAGGCTCTAATAGGCATCAAAGAAGGTGAACAGCCAGCGCCATGCTGGGCGCTCGCAGTTCACTCAGCTGTGTGTTAGGAAAGCGAATGAATATTCACTTTCGTAACACTTACCCGTCTCTCCGCCAATCGGGTGCTTGGGTCTGTTGCCTGTCACCTGATTGGCTGAAACGACAGGCGCTGTGATTGCGGACACCTATCAGGCGTCCAATCATAGCAGAGGATGGGAAGAGAGGACCGGAGAGGACATCGAGGAGCATGGAGGACATCGCCGCCGTGACAGGATAAGTGCCAGGCGGGCGAGGGATGCACACTGGCAGCATTTGATGGGTACAGTGGCAGCAATTGATGGGCACAGTGGCAGCGTTTGATGGACACAGTGGCAGCGTTTGATGGGCACAGTGGCAGCAATTGATGGGCACAGTGGCAGCGTTTGATGGGCACAGTGGCAGCAATTGATGAGCACAGTGGCAGCGTTTGCTGGGCAAAGTGGCGGCAATTGATGGGTACAGTAGCTGCGTTTGATGGGCACAGTGGCAGCGTTTGATGGGCCCAGTGGCAGCAATTGATGGGCACAGTGGCAGCGTTTGCTGGGCAAAGTGGCGGCAATTGATGGGTACAGTAGCTGCGTTTGATGGGCACAGTGGCAGCGTTTGATGGGCCCAGTGGCAGCAATTGATGGGCACAGTGGCAGCGTTTGCTGGGCAAAGTGGCGGCAATTGATGGGTACAGTAGCTGCGTTTGATGGGCACAGTGGCAGCGTTTGATGGGCACAGTGGTGGCAATTGATGGGTACAGTAGCTGCGTTTGATGGGCACAGTGGCTGCATTTGTTCGCACAGTGACTGCGTTTGATGGTTTTTGTTTTTCAGTTTGTTTGCGCCCCCCACCAGCCACCACTGGTTTGTATGGATAATTAACTATCTAGGAACTCTAATTTAGTGACTTTGTCTAAACTGAGATGATGTCATCAGTCTGCTGCAGGTAGAAGAAAGCATTTCTTCATTCTCTTCTCCTGATTCTAAGATTGCAACATTGTAACTTTGTAGCCAATCACAAGGTAGGAGGTTGCAGGGTCTTTTCATGTGTCAAAAAATACCGCGTTCTGGACGTTCTAATTAGTAAGTCTAGCACTGAATAGACATGTGCAATTTGTTTTGTTCCAAATTCGTTTTTTAGCGACTTTCAACAAATTCATGAATTTTTGGAAAATATCTGAATTAACGAAAACCCGTTTATCTAATTATTCTGAATATTTGTAAGTTAGAAAATTTGTAAATTCAAAGATTCAAAAATCCGGAAATTCGGAAATTTGAAAATTTGAAAATCTGAAATAGTAACTCACTAATAATAACTTATTATTACTATCTATTAAATTATAGGTATTGGAATTTCATTTTGAATATACAAATTGATCCAAAGTTACAAATTATCCAAAATAACGAATGGCGTAGCTAAGCACATGGAACGTAACAAATTAATAATAATAAACAAAAATAATAATAAAAAAAACAGTATTATTATTATTTATTATTGATGCGTTCCATTCCGTGGCCCAGATTCTCAGAGGGCTTACGACGGCACAACGCAATGTACGCCATCGTAAGTCCTAATCTGGGCCGTCGTATCTATACGCCTGATTCTTAGAATCAGTTACGCATAGATATCCATTAGATCCGACAGGCGTAAGGCTCTTACGCTGTCGGATCTTAAATGCATTTTTTTTTCGCCGCTTTTTCGTCGTTTTCCCCGTCGAGTATGCAAATGAGCAAAATATGCGAATTCCCGAACGTACGCGCGGTCGACGCAGTGAAGTTACGACGTTTACGTTAGATTTGCAACGCGTGAAGTTGCCCCTGCTATATGAGGGGCAACCAATGTTAAGTATGGCCGGCGTTCCCGCGTCGAAATTTAAAAATGTACGTTGTTTGCGTAAGTCGTCCGTGAATGGGGCTGGACGGCATTTACGTTCACGTCGAAAGCAATGACGTCCTTGCGACGTCATTTAGCGCAATGCACGTCAGGAAATTTTAGGGACGGCGCATGTGCATTACGTTCGGCGCGGGAACGCGCCTAATTTAAATGCTCCACGCCCCCTACCCGGCTCATTTGAATTAGGCGGGCTTGCGCCGGGTGATTTACATTACGCCGCCGCAACTTTACAGGCAAGTTCTTTGTGAATAAAGCACTTGCCTGTAAAACTTGCGGCGGCATAACGTAAATGACATACGTTACGCCGCCGCAGTTTTACGCCCATCTACGAGAATCTGGGCCCATATGTTTAGATTCGGCGTTCATTATTTTGGATAATTGGTAACTTCGGATAAATTCGTATCCGTTACAAAATTTGAAAGGAAATTCCAATACCTAAAATGTAATAGTTAGTTATCATTTCAGCTTTTCAAATTTTTGGGATTTTTGATTTTATGAATTTTCAAATATTCAAATTTACGGATATTCAGAAAAATGTGTTAACCGGGTTTCTGTTAAAGTGGAGTTTCAACCCAAAAAAAAAAAAAAAAAACATACACAAAAATCCTGCAAAAAAAATAGGATTTTTTTATTTTATTTTTTTACTTACCAGAAAAGGAGGTTGCTATGCAGAAGTTCCTAATCTGCCTCTCCCTAGTCCACGGCAGGTCTTCTTCCTCGTCCTCCTCGCGTTGTCTTTTGGTGAATGGGGGGCGCTGCCTTCTGGGAACTGTGTGTATCCCAAAGAGCAGCCATTCATACAGCGCCACGAGACTCGGAAACGGGCAGTGAATCCGCAAGGCTTTACTGCCTGTTTCCCTTAGTGAGGATGGCGGTTCCCGGGAGCTGCCAGGATCAAGGGATCGGCCTCGGCGGCCGACATCGCGGGCAAGTAGGACAGGTAAGTATAGCTGCTGACTTTTAAAAAAAAAAAAAAATCGCGGGTGGAACCCCACTTTAATTCGGATGTTTATGAATTAAGAAATTTGTCTAAATTTGTTAAAAAAACAAATTCGGAACAAAACTAATTGCACATGTCTAACGACTACTACTATTTTATTCTCTAGGGTGTTTGCTTTCAGAAAATATATACTGCAATCAGGGCCGCCATCAGGGGGGTACAGGCAGTACACCTGTAAGGGGCCCGGATGGCAACCCCCCCCTTTTTTTTTTTTTTATATATTTTTTTTTATTTCGTTTTTTTTATTTTTTTTTTTAAATAAAGGGCCCAAAGGTCCCCAGGGCCCCGGATGGGTCCCCCCCCCCCCTTTTTTGTTTTATATATTTTTTTATATATATTTTTTTCTATTTCTTTTTTTTGTAAGGGGCCCAGAGCAACCCCCGCAATTTGTGGCACCCCCCCCCCCCCCCCGATTCTCTGCTCCAGGGGGCCCATGCCTGAAGCTGTGTAAGGGGCCCCATAATTCCTGATGGCGGCCCTGCCTGCAATGTCTGGGTGTTTTTAAAGTGGTTATAGAGCCCAAACATTTTTTTACCTTAATGCATTCCTTGCATTCACACTCTAGTCTCGCTAACCTTGCTGAGGCAGTGGGAGCCATTGCTTTCCCTCCTGCTGCTGCCAATCAAAGCCAATGAAGATAGAGCGCGATGGGGGGGGGGGGCAAGTCCTGCTATAGGTGCAGAAAGCAAGGCTCTGGAGTGAGCCTGCATGAGTGCCCCCATAAAAAGTGTCTTTTCAGTGGCGGCCCATCCATTAGGGGCACATGGGCGCCGCCTCCTCCATCCATGACTCTTGTGTAGTCGAAGGGAGGGGGCGAGAACAGCACTCCACACCAGGGAGAAAGCCTCCCATTACTGTGTGGAGTTACAGACAGAAGAACAGGAAGTGAGGATTTCTCAGAAGAAATAAGGACTGCACTAAGGTAAAGGAAGCTATTTAGGAAAAAAAATGTGTACCTTTACAACGACTTTAACCACTTAAGGACTGCCTCCTGCACATTTACGTCGGCAGAATGGCATGGCTGGGCACAGGCACTTACCTGCACGTCTCCTTTAAGTGCCCAGCCGTGGGTCGTGCGCGTGCCGCTCGCGACGCGACCCAGTCCGAAGCTCCGTGACCGCTGGACCCGCAGACCCGATCACCGCCGGTGTCCCGCGATCGGTCACCAGAGCTGAAGAACGGGGAGAGGAGAGTGTAAACACACCTTCCCTGTTCTTCTCAGTGGCAGTGTCACTGATCGTCTGTTCCCTGATATAGGGAAAGGCGATCAATGACGTCACACGTCCAGCCCCGCCCGCCTACAGTTAGAAACACAGATGAGGTCACACATAACCCCTTCAGCGCCCCCTAGTGGTTAACTCCTAAACTGCAATTGTCATTTTCACAGTATTCAGTGCATTTTTATAGCAATTTTTGCTGTGAAAATGACAATGGTCCCAAAAATGTGTCATAATTGTCCGATGTGTCCGCATAATGTCGCAGTCACGAAAAAAATCGCTGATCGCCGCCATTAGTAGTAAAAAAAAAATATTAATAAAAATGCAATAAAACTATCCCCTATTTTGCAAACCAATCGATTTTTTTTACCAAAAATACGTAGAAGAATACTTATCGGCCTAAACTCAGGAAAAAAAAAATTATATCTTTTTTGGGGGATTTTTATTATAGCAAAAAGTAAAAAATATATATTTTTTTTCAAAATTGTCGCTCTGTTTTTGTTTATAGCGCAAAAAATAAAAACCGCAGAGGTGATCAAATACCACCAAAAGAAAGCTCTATTTGTGGGAAAAAAAGGACGCCAATTTTGTTTGGGAGCCACATCGCACGACCGCGCAATTCTCAGTTAAAGCGACGCAGTGCCGAATCGCAAAAACTGGCCAGGTCCTTTACCTGCATAAAGGTCCGGGTCTTAAGTGGTTAAGTGTTGATTAAAAGTGATTCCTGCAATATAAAAAGTAAAACCCGTCCACAGAAACAAAGGATACCAAAGAAAATGTTTCCGTCACACCTTACCGCACACATAGACGTTGGCAGAGAGAAGATTCTGCGTCGCGGCGACGGTACCTTTATCATTTTTTATCTATAGCTGTGACTGATGGAGCTTCTCGTCTTTCTCTGCAACGTTCTGCTTGCTGGGACTAAGGTGGACTGGCTTCTTTGAAAATTTACGCTGAAAACTAATTTCCATCCGTTGTGACCTTCGTCACAATGACAGGTTTTATATTGAAATTTATGTTCAGTTGTAGCGCTCGCTTACCTAAAAATGACTCCACTTCCTTTAAAGCCTCCTACACACGATCGGATTTTCCGCGGACAAAGCGTAGGACTTTTGTCCAATGGCCGTTGGCCAGGAACCTGTATTGCCTACAAACGGCAAAGAATTATCGGCCAACAAACACAAAACTGCGTGGTTTTCCAGCTCTTTAGCGCCACCCTGGTGAGCATTACTTTCGAGCATGCGTGCGGACTTGTCTACACACGATCGGATAATCTGACAACACACATTTGTGGCAAATGGGAGGAAGTTTTTCCTTTTATTAAAAAAAAATGGATTAAAAAATACATGCCACAGCAGATCAGAACAGACAGAAGAGTGCTTAGTCATAGCTACGCGTTTCACACTAACAAACAGTACTTAGTCATAGCTAACACATTTGTTGGCGGACAATTTTAAAGCATGCTATCCCACATTTGTCCACGGAAATAACGACAACAATTGTCCGACGGAGCATCCAAACAACAGCCTGTCATCACACAAGGTGATAATCCAATCATGTGTATGAAGCTTAACTACTTGCTGACCTGCCGCCATCATTCTACGGCGGCAGGTTGGCTCTCCTTCGCGAGAGCCCGTCATACTACGTCGGCTCTCTCGCAGGCTACCAGGGGCAGGCGCGCGACCCCCCGCTCGCCCCTGACTCCCGTGCGTGTGCCCGGTGGGCGCGATCGCCTCCGGGCACACGCGATTGCTCGTTACAGAGCGGGGACCGGGAGCTGTGTGTGTAAACACACAGCTTCCCAGTCCTGTCAGGGAGAGAAATGCTGATCTTCTGTTCATACAATGTATGAACAGAAGATCAGTCATTTCCCCCAGTCAGTCCCACCCCCCCTACAGTTAGAACACACCCAGGGAACATACTTAACCCCTTCCCCGCCCCCTAGTGTTAACCACTTTACTGTCAGTGGCATTTTTATAGTAATCAATGCATTTTTGTAGCACTGATCGCTATAAAAATTCCAATGGTCCCAAAAATGTGTCAAAAGTGTCCGAAGTGTCTGCCATAATGTTGCAGTACCGAAAAAAAACGATGATCACCGCCATTACTAGTAAAAAAAAAATATTAATAAAAATGCCATAAAAATAGCCCCTATTTTGTAAACGCTATAACTTTTGCGCAAACCAATCAATAAACGCTTATTGTGATTTTTTTTACAAAAAATATGTAGAAGAATACGTATCGGCCTAAACTGAGGAAAGAAAAAAAAATTTTATATATATTTTTGGGGGATATTTATTATAGCAAAAAGTAAAAAATATATATTTTTTTCTAAATTGACGCTCTATTTTTGTTTATAGCGCAAAAAAATGAAAAACCGCAGAGGTGATCAAATACCACCAAAAGAAATCTCTATTTGTGGGAAAAAAAAGACGCCAATTTTGTTTGGGAGCCACGTCGCACGACCGCGCAATTGTCAGTTAAAGCGACGCAGTGCCGAATCGCAAAAAGTGCTCTGGTCTTTGACCAGCAATATGGTCCGGGGGTTAAGTGGTTAAAAAAAATGGATTAAAAAATACATGCCACGACAGATCAGAACAGACAGAAAACTGACGCGTTTCACACTAACAAACAGTGCTTAGTCATAGCTAACACATTTGTTGGCGGACAATTTTAAAGCATGCTATTCCACATTTGTCCACGGAAATAACGACAACAATTGTCCGATGGAGCATGCAAACAACAGCCTGTCATCACACAAGGTGATAATCCAGAGTAAGGCACACTACTGCAGTCGCTCCGACTTCAAAAAAGGTTCCTGTACTACTTCAATCCGACTTGTAGGCGACTTGTAGGCAACTTGTACCCATTGATTTCAATGGAAGTCGCCACAGAAGTCGGATCACTGTCTTAACAGAAGCAACAATACAGGAAGAGAACATACATTTCTCAGGCAAACCCCTCCCTCCCCCCTCCCTCCCACAGAGCTGATGGTTGTTTGATTGCCCACTGGAAAGCCTCCTGTCAGAGGCGTCCCTAGGGGGGGCCAGAGGGGGCCCTGACCCCCCCCCCCCCCAACATCATGCTGTGCCCCACCATGCCCCCCCCCCAAAAAAAAAATATATATATATTTTTTTGCAATTTTTGTATTTTGCTCCCCGAGAGGGAGAGCGTCCCCAGTCAGCTCTGCGGGGGATTCCTCCCCCTCCCTCTGCTCGCCGACACTGCATAATGCGAGCGCTCACACAACCAGATATTCTAGCCTGGACCGTGTTTAAGTGTGTGCACTGCAGACTGCAGTACACTGTAATCACTGAACTACATTATCTCCATCCCTTCTCTCCCCCCCCATCTGTCTCCCTCCCCCTCTCCTGTTCTTTCAAAACATTCACAATTTACTTTCACTTTCAGTTAGGCAGATAATATACGGTGCAAATTTCTTTCCTGCATCCCCAGATTGCAGGAAAGAAACTTGCATGATTCCCCCATCAACAGACAGTGGTGACAGGGGAATATCCCTCCTGCCCAGCAATTGTATTCCCCCGACAAACAGTGATTATCACCAGTGGCTATACAGCAACCACTAGTGATAATTATAAGAGAATCTGCTCATTAATGGTTCAAATCTCAGCCAGTTTCTGCTGAACCAGCTGAGATTTAAACTGTCTATGGCTGGTCTTAGCTCTTAGGCAGCCCATACATTGATTAGCACTGTGGAGTGTCGGCTTCCTGGCGTGATCGGGCATGTGGGATTTCAAACACACCCGAGCCCATCTCTATTGGTTGTAGACAGTTGAGCTCCCTGCAGGTTGCTTAGCAGCAGTGGACCCTTCTCTGACATGCTGATCGTGATGCAATCCAGGTGATGCTCTTAGTCAAATCCTAGTCATAAATATCAGTGATTTTATTGATCAAAGCCCACACTTTACAGGCATAGAGCCCACATGGCTGCTGAACATACGGTTGATTATATTTATGTGGTTGTACTCTTGATGCTAATAAATACTGTGTTTATTAGATCTGACTGGGAGCATCACCTGGATCACATGCCCATCAGCATGTCAACAGAGAAGGTTATTACTGCTGCTAGGTGACCAGCTGGGGGCTCGGCTCTCTATAACCATTAGTGCCAGCCTTCCCCTGCATGCACCCATAATGTCACCAGCACTAGGTCCTAATAGACTGCCGCCGCTGCCAAGGAGACAGACGCCAGACCAGCGCTGTAAATAGCAGGGACTGGACAGCTGGGGATCCCCACTGTGGCAGAACACCAGGGCCCGGTGGCAAGACAACCTTTGCAACAATGATAGTTCTCCCACTGCTTTGGACCCTTATATTTTTTTGGTGTGCTGGTGACATATATCTCTTGTTTTCTGCCACCCTGGGGGGCCCCAGTATAGTAGGAAGGGAGCTCACTGCAGAACATGTGAAAGGGCCCATAGTGGGATCGTAGTAAAGGGCCCCAGGATATATATATATATATATATAATTGCATTTTATAGTTGGCCCCCCTACTTTTGTCCCTGTCCCCTCATGTGCCCCCCCTAAATATGAAAGCTGGAGACGCCACTGCCTCCTGTCCTGGAGGCAACTTGAAGTTGCCTTGTAAGTTGCCTCATGTTGCGCTGTGATTCATACTCAAGTCGTGTCCAAGTTGCCTCTCAAAGTCGTGCCAGAAGTCGTGTTGCCCCGGTGTGAATGGAGTCTAATACAAGCTGTACACTCACTACTTTACATTGTAGCAAAGTGTCATTTCTTCAATGTTGTCACATGAAAAGATAAAGGAAAATATTTACAAAAATGTGACTGAGGGGGTGTACTTACTTTTGTGAAATACTGTATATGTGTGTATATATATCTACTGTATATATATATATATATATATATATATATATATATATATATATATATATATGTATATGTATGTAGATACAGACGTAAAATGTAATGCTTGGCGGAGACTTAGAACGACGCACTCACATAACATCTCTGATGCCGGCAAGGACTTCAGTTTGGAGTGTAAAGATTTGCACAGACAGAAAGCACATAGAATAACATATGGTGGAATCAATTGAGGGAGCCGACCAAGTCTGCTAATTTTTCTAAACTTGTAACTTATGAGAGGCCAGCATATGCTGCCTTGTACACACCTGTTGTGCCAAGCCTTCTAGTGGCCCTTTAAGGCTGTTTCCACAGATGGACCTCTGCGGAACTTGTGCTGTTACTCCATTATCATTATTCTCTTTCACAAGGAAAATCTGTTTGCTTTCAGGAGCTTCAGAAAATAAATCTCTAATGACAGCAGTTTTTTTTTGTATATATATATATATACATACACTATATTACCAAAAGTATTGGGACGCCTGCCTTTACACACACACACATGAACTTTAATGGCATCCCAGTCTTAGTCCATAGGGTTCAATATTGAGTTGGCCCCGCCCTTTGCAGCTATAACAGCCAGTGTTGCCAACCTACCAGATTGAAATTTACTGGCACGACACCCGAAATTTACTGGTGCAACCAAGTTTTTACTGGCATTTCACAAAAGTTACTTAATTACATTTTTAGGTGCAAATTTCAGCATTTAGGCTACAAGCAAGTACACTAGGCAAGTAGCAATGGGGCAGATTCAGGTACCTGCGTGCCTAGTTACGGCGGCGCAGCGTATTGTATTTACGCTACGCCGACGCAACTTACAGGAGCAAGTGCAGTATTCACAAAGCACTTGCTCCGTAAGTTGCGGCGGCATAGCGTAAATGGGGCCGGCTTAAGCCCGCGTAATTCAAATGTGGAAGGGGGGCGTGTTTTATGCTAATGTGTGATAACCTGACGTGATTGACGTGTTTTACGAACGACGCATGCGCCGTCCGTGTACATATCCCAGTGTGCATTGCTCTCAAGTACGCCACAACGACGTATTGGTTTCGACGTGAACGTAAATTACATCCAGCCCTATTCGTGAACGACTTACGCAAACAACGTAAAAAATTCAAATTTCGAAGCGGGAACGACGTCCATACTTAACATTGGCTGCGCCTCCTAATAGCAGGAGCAACGTTACGCCGAAAAAGCATTACGCAAGCGACGTAAAAAACTACCGCCGGGCGCACGTACATTCGTGAATCGACGTAACTAGGTCATTTGCATATTCTACGCCGAAAACAACGGAAGCGCCCCTAGCGGTCAACGGAATATTGCACACAATTATACGCCGCCGCATTCAAGTTACGTCGGCGGAGGAAGCCTATTTTTTAAGCGTATCTGTCTTTGAGAATCGGCGTAAAGATACGCCGATTTCAAATTACGGCGGCGTATCTGGAGATACGCCGCCGTAAAAGCTACCTGAATCTGCCCCACTGTGATTAAAGGTAGATATTAAGGTAAAAAAACATATTTTTATTATTTTCCATATAAGGGCAAATTATTTAGTCACATCACCCCCTGCCTCCATCCCGCTCTGCCACCAACACCCCCTGCCTTCAACCCCCTCTGTGGTGCCACCAACAACCCCTGTCTCCATCCCCCACCCAATGCGGTGCCACCATCATGCCCTGCCTCCAATCACCCCCTGCCACTAACACCCCCTGCCTCCAATCTTCATGTGCAGTTCCAAGCCAAACCGATCTCGGCTATTTTTACTGGCACATTCCCGCAACCACGACCATTTACGAACAGGGGAAAAAAGTGCCCGTTTTAACGAACTGTCTGAAAAAATACAGACGGTTGGCAACACTGATAACAGCTTCAACTCTTCTGAGAAGACCGTCCACAAGGTTTAGGAATGTGTCTATGGGAATGTTTGACCATTCTTCCAGAAGAGCATTTGTGAGGTCAGGCACTGGTAATGGACGAGAAGACCTGGCTCGTAGTCTCTGCTCTTATTCATTCAAAAGGTGTTCTATAAGGTTGAGGTCAGGATTCTGTGCAGACCAATCAAGGTCCTCCACCCCAAACTCGCTTATCCATGTCTTTATGGACCGTGTATTGTGCACTGGGGTGCAGTCATGTTGGAACAGGAAGGGGCCGTCTCCAAACTGTTCTCACAATGGTGGGAACATGAAATTGTCCAGAATGTCTTGGTATGGTGACACCTTAAAGGTTCGCACACAGGATCCAATTTCATGACCATGATTGTCTGATGAACGTGTTGTACGCTCCATTAGGCAATTATTGGCTAAATTAACGACAACAAAAGTTGGCTCTTCACGCTTACCTATTGTTGGGCAATAAATCTGTTATGTTTATCCGATCGTGTGTACGCAAGTCCATCCAACTAATATACAAAGTACAAACACGCATTCCCAGAACCAATGCTAAACATCAGACAACAATAGCAGAAGTTGCCCAAAGGGTGGCAGTAAAGAGTTGAAAACCAACGTGATTTGGTGTATGCTGGCTGAAAATGTTCTGCCGTGTGTATGCAGAACAAGTTCACAGCCAGCGCCCTTTGGACTGCAGAAGGGGAGGTGTTCTGTAATGCCAACACAGTTACTATGCAAGGGTGACAACTAGGGTGACCACATTTCCAAACTACCATTCAGGGACACCCCCCCTTCCCAAAAATCAGCTGGTGCTGTAACGGATCGCAGCACTGTGATTGGACACAAGAGGCGGGATTTATGATTTCTCCAATCACAAGCAGGGGGCGGGGATTGTGCTCCTCCAGGCATTCCCGACCAGGACAAGTACTGTCAGTGAGTAAAGCGGTGATGTGGCGGCCTTTTTTGGGGGCATCAGATTGGCCCGGGAGGTAGCTGTGTCATTTTCATTCCTGGAATGAAGGTACCCGGGACAGACCTGCAAAATGCCGGACTGTCCCGGGCAATCCGGGACACGTGGTCACCCAAGTGACAACAATGCCCCTCCTTTAATACATTGCGGTGTGTGAGCATTTTCATCCGATTCCTTGGACAGGAAGTCTGTTACTGATGGGATCACCAGGTGAAATAATTGAAAATTAAAAGCCTGAAAAAAAGAATATGGCCCGGATTCACAAAGCACTCACGCCAACGTATCTCGAGATTCGCCGCGTAAGTGTAAATATGCGCCGTCGTATCTGTGCGCCGTGCCCATAAACTGAGATACGCCTGAAAATAGGCTTCATCCGACCGACGTAACTTTCCTACGCCGGCGTACCGTGGGCGCATATTTACGCTGGCCGCAAGTGGCACTTCCATTGATTTCCTATTCAAATATGGAAATGAGGGAGATACGCCGATTCACGGACGTACTTGCGCCCGGCGCATAATATACACGGTTTGCGTAAGTCGTACGTCCGGCGTAAAGTTATTCCCCAATGATGAGGCGCAACTCATGCTAAGGTATGGACCAGGGAACACAGCCGTCGTATTTTACGTTGTTTACGTAGTACGTGAATATGACTAGGCATAGGTTACGTTCACGTCGTAGGCAGTGATCCGTCGTATCTTAGGGAGTAGTTCCGATGTGATTCTGAGCATGCGCACTGGGATACGTCCACGGGACGGCGCATGCGGCGTTCGTTTTAAGTACTTGTATGGCACTCGGCCCATCATTTGCATGGGGTCACGTCTCATTAGCATGGCTCACGCCCACTTCCACCTACGACGGCTTACGTAGAGGGAACCCAGCGCAGTTTGGGAGGCAAGTGCTTTGTGAATTCGGTGCTTGCCTCTCTGCGCTACGTCGGCGTAGCGTATATTAGATACGCTACGCCGGCATAAATATGCGCCAATGTATGTGAATCTGGGCCTATGAGTTTAGCCATGAGATAGAGTTACTGATAATCTGCCTTCTAGTACATTTGTGTTCTTGGCTTTCCATAAACACATTGGCATGTAGTTCAGATAGCCAGGATGTAGCGTTTTCATATCGAGGAGTCAGAACACTCTATTTTGTTTTCCTTTCCTCGGAGTACTTAAAAGGCAGAGGCAGTTCCTGCTGAAGCGCGTCGGGAAATCAGCTGTAGCATATCCCTCTGTGATATGAAGATTGCTTACGTTGTCTGATTGGTGGGAACAAGACCTTGTTAGGTCGAAATGTGTCTGCGCCGTGCCCATAAACTGAGATACGCCTGAAAATAGGCTTCATCTGACCGACGTAACTTTCCTACGCCGGTGTATCGTATAGCGCATATTTATGCTGGCCGCAAGTGGCACTTCCATTGATTTCCTATTTAAATATGGAAATGAGGGAGATACGTCGATTCACAAACGTACTTTGCGTAAGTCGTACGTCCAGCGTAAAGTTATTCCCCATAGATGAGGCGCAACTCATGCTATGGTATGGACCAGGGAACACAGCCGTTGCATTTTACGTTGTTTACGTAGTACGTGAATATGACTAGGCATAGGTTACGTTCACGTCGTAGGCAGTGATCCGTCGTATCTTAGGGAGTAGTTCCGATGTGATTCTGAGCATGCGCACTGGGATACGTCCACGGGACGGCGCATGCCCCATTCGTTTTAAGTACTTGTATGGCACTCGGCCCATCATTTGCATGGGGTCACGCCTCATTAGCATGGCTCACGCCCACTTCCACCTACGACGGCTTACGTAGAGGGAACCCAGCGCAGTTTGGGAGGCAAGTGCTTTGTGAATTCAGTGCTTGCCTCTCTGCGCTACGTCGGCGTAGCGTATATTAGATACGCTACGCCGGCATAAATATGCGCCAATGTATGTGAATCTGGGCCTATGAGTTTAGCCATGAGATAGAGTTACTGATAAGCTGCCTTCTAGTACATTTGTGTTCTTGGCTTTCCATAAACACATTGGCATGTAGTTCAGATAGCCAGGATGTAGCGTTTTCATATCGAGGAGTCAGAACACTCTATTTTGTTCTCCTTTACTTGGAGTACTTAAAAGGCAGAGGCAGTTCCTGCTGAAGCGCGTCGGGCAATCAGTTGTAGCATATCCCTCTGTGATATGAAGATTGCTTACGTTGTCTGATTGGTGGGAACAAGACCTTGTTAGGTCGAAATGTGTCTGTAAACGCGGACCGGTTGTCTTTTATATTTTGCCGAGATGGGAATTAAAAGTGACATGTTAAGCTATCCAGACAGATGTGCTGATCCACCTTTTTTTTTCCCCTGGATTTAAGTCATCTGATTATGTAGAAGGACAAGGAAGGAGCTGCTACTGAACTGATTGTTCCTTTTAGCAAATGTCTATAGTGTGCAAAGGGAAACAAATAAAGAAAAATAGTGATTTGTTTAGGAAAACTGCAACATGGAATCAACTAAAAAGAGTGATCCTCAGGGATGGTTAGATAGATACAGTGGAACCTCGGATTACGAGCATAACCCATTCCAGGAGAATTTTTGTGATCCAAAGTACTCGCATATCAAAGTGAGTTTTCCCATTGAAGTCAAAGGAAACGAAAATAATTTGTTCTTCATTGACTTCAATGGCATGCAATACCGCGTGCGGCCAGAGGCGGGGGGAAACGGCCAAAAAGACCCGAGGTCATCTCGGCTGACCTAGGCAAACCTCGGAAAGACTTTGGCCCAGATTCAAGAAGCACTTGCGCCCGCGCAACCATAGGTTGCGCGGCGCAAGGGCTTACTTGCTCCGGTGTAACGAGTGCTCCTGATTCAGGAACCTCGTTACACCGACTGCAGCCTAGGATGTGACAGACATAAGCCTCCTTATGCCTTCACATCCCAGGCTGCATTCTTGCGTTGGCCGCTAGGGGGCGCGGCCATTGTGATCGGCGTATAGTATGCAAATTGCATACTACCACCGATTCACAAAAGTTGCGCGGGCCCTGGGCACGCAAGGTACGGAGTTTCCGTACGGCGACTTTAGCGCAAGGTTGCTCCTGCTATAGCAGGGGCAACCTATGCTAAAGTATAGCTGCGCTTCCCGCTCGTGAAATTTGAATTTCACGTTGTTTACGTAAGTGATTCGTGAATGGCGCTGGACGCCATTCACGTTCACTTAGAAGCAAATGACGTCCTTGCGACGTCATTTGCCGCAATGCACGTCGGGAAAGTTTCCCGACGGAGCATGCGCTGTTCGCTCGGCGCGGGAGCGCACCTAATTTAAATGATTCCCGCCCCCGGCGGGATCATTTACATTAGGCAGCCTTACGCCCGGCTGTTTAGCATATCGAAATATTTGCGTGGGCGCAGAGAAAAATCTTTGCTCTTTGCCCACGCAAATATTGCTCCATTCTACCTGAATCTGGGCCTTTGTTCCCAAGATTTGCCGAGGTCAGCAGAGGTGTCCTCGGGCCTTTCCGTGCATTTCTGAACGGCGCCGATCGGTGATGTTGGGCTTGGCTTGGCTTGGCTCCGGCACCCCCCCACCTCAGGCCAAACGCGGTACTGCACACCGCTTTGGACTGAATCGTGCTTGTTTTGCGAGACAACGCTCGCGAACAGAGTTACGATTTTTAAAAATACATTGCTCATATTGCAAAACACTCGTGAACCGCGTTACTCGCAATCCGAGGTTCCGCTGTATCAGGGCTGCATGAGGAAGAGTCTCTAGGTTGATAAAGGAATATCTACACCCATCAGCTATAACTTTATGACCACCCACCTAATATTCAGTAGGTCCCCCTTTTGACACCAAAACAGCCCTGGCCCAATGAGGCATGGACTGGGCCCCGAGCAATGGCCTCCGCCACATAAATACCGCTCCCCAGCATGCTCCGCGAGGGAAAACTCCTCTAGTTGACTTCTGGGGAGAAGTGGCTCCGCCTGGACCCCTCTGGCGCCACCTGCCACCCAGAGATAATGGAGAAAGTGGTGGTAAATCAGCTGCAACAGCATCTGGATACCCACAACCTACTTGATCCATTTCAGTCCGGGTTCCGCCCCGGACACGGGACAGAAACGGCCTTACTGAAAATATGGGACGATGCGCTCGAGGCCGCAGACGAAGGAGAATCGTGTCTCCTGGTTCTGCTGGACCTAAGCGCAGCCTTCGACACAGTAGACCATAAATTGCTACTGAGACGACTCATAGAAGTCGCCGGAGTCACAGAAGACGCTTTACCATGGTTCTCCTCTTTTCTCGGAAACCGATCACAAACAGTGAAACTGGGATCTTTCACGTCAGAAAAACGCACGGTACCTTGCGGGGTCCCCCAAGGATCCCCCCTATCACCGGTGCTGTTTAATATCTATCTTCGTCCTCTCTTTGATATTATCAGTAGCCAAGAACTACTTTATCACTCTTATGCAGACGACACGCAATTGTATTTTCGCATCTGCCACAAAAAGGATCATCATCTCAGATTAGAGAAATGTCTCTCTTCAATAGAAAACTGGATGACTAAGAGTTATCTCAAACTCAATAGCGCTAAAACAGAACTGTTCATCTTCGATGCCAGTCGGAAGAGACTACCAGTAACAAACTGGACACCATCGCCCATTCTGGGTCAAATCATCGCCCCTAGCTCCAAAGTCAAAAGTTTAGGAGTCACGTTTGACACCTTCATGACTATGGACGCACAAATAGGGTCAGTAGTCAGCGGGGCCCACCATTTGATGCGCCTACTACGCAGACTCATTCCATTCATCCCCAAAGAAGACGTAGCAGTCGTGGTGGGAACAATCGTGAATTCCAGACTGGACTATGCAAATGCCCTTTACCTCGGGCTCCCCAAGTACCAAATCGCTCGTCTTCAAGTCGTACAGAATACGGCCGCTAGACTTGTGACTGGGAAAAAATCTTGGGAATCAATCTCACCTTCACTGAGATCCCTTCACTGGTTGCCAGTGAAAGACAGAATTGCATTCAAAGCACTCTGCCTGACACATAAGTGCATCCATGGGAAGGCTCCTAGATACCTATGCGACAAGATCAAACCGCACAATTGCAACCGCACTCTGCGTTCCACCGACCAAAAATTGGTCATGGTTCCTAAAACCAAATACAAATCTAAAGGAGAAAGAAGGTTTGCTTTCCAGGGCCCCAGGCTTTGGAATGCTTTACCAACCAGCATTCGGTTGGAGCAAAACCACCTGTCGTTCAGAAGGCAGATCAAGACCCTGCTTTTCTGATGGCATGAGACACAAACAACCAGCGCCCAGAGGCGATTCAGTTCGCATGTGCCGCGCTATATAAATTTTTCATTCATTCATTCATTCAGAGATGAAACTGCATCTCTGGAGCACAGAATGACCCACGGGACAGTTCAGGGTTGGCGACAGCCGAAATTTAGCGAATCAATATAGATGAGAGCAAATAACTCTCTCACCCCCCAAGTAAATTTAATATAGCACCTGTACTGAAAAGTACACAGGCGCTACAGAAAATTAATAAAAATAATTGAAAAGAAGAGGGGAGGAGCCTAATGCAGAGGTAGGCCAATGAGAAGGGAGTTACAATAGTCAAGGCAAGAGAAAACAAGGGAGTGAATGAGGAGCTTGGCGGTTTCATTGGTTAAAAAGGGGCACATTTTTAAGATGTTACGGAGGTGAAGTCTACATGATTTGGACAGTGTTTGGATTTGGCACTGAAAGAACAGGTCAGATTATACCTAGTACCCTGGCATGTGGGGAGGGACTGATCGTTGTATTATTCAGGGAAGGGGACACGGGCCGGAGGGAATATTATGAGCTCAGTTTTAGAAAAATGTAGTTTGATTAAGTAGTGTGACATCCATGCCGATATCTCATAATCTCTGTTGTCAGCTGCATAAGGGGCTTGTAGAGGTTGGGGTGGAGAACGAGCAGCACACAGATCTTCCTAGTGAATCAGCACAAGTCTTGGCCATTGCAGCACAGCCAGAAAACTGACCACACTGGGATGGATGTGCTTCCTTACCTAGCCTGGTCAGTTTGAAATAGGATAGCACAGTGATGGCAAACCTTGGCACCCCAGATGTTTTGGAACTACATTTCCCATGATGCTCAACTACACTGTTAGAAATGTAGTTCCAAAACATTTGGGGTGCCAAGGTTTGCCATCCCTGGGATATCAGGTGGATCTGGCAGGATCACCAGGTAATTCACACAAAGAACAGGGTCTTTCCGAGGTTTGCCGAGGTCAGCTGAGCTGTCCTCGGGCCTTTCCGTGTGTTTCCGAGGCTCTCTGGTGCCCCCACCTCTGGCCGCATGCGGTATTGCATGCCATTGAAGTCAATGTGGAACTAATTATTTTAGTTTCCATTGACTTCAATGGGGAAACTCGCTTCGATATGCGAGTATTTTGGATTACGCTCATTCTCCTGGAACGGATTATGCTCGTAATCCAAGGTTCCACTGTGCATGGATCAACAGACACCGATCAGGAATATGAAATGTTTGGGTAACATATTCTTTAATAGTAGGTCCTCTTTAAGGAAAAGTGGTTCTTCTTATTTCGCAAAAGTTGCCACGTTATCCCTAACTCTACAAACTTAGAAACCTTTTTGCTGCAGTAAGGTGAAGTACTTTGTGATTGTTTGCCAGTATTTTATGGGCCGGCCACTATTCTGCTGAACTTTAGAACTTGTACAACAGTTTTATCTCCCCGGGGGTTTAATAAGTATGATTTATTTAGAAATATGAAGCCATCTCCTCCACCATTACCGCACTGTGCCACCGGCAACATAACCGGCAAGGGCACATAATGTAATGCCAACGAGTCGTACGTTAAAGGAATCACCAGGGGGATTCAATTCAGGGAAAGTAGACAATATTGTCCGTAATGATACTACTTGTGTTGATGCCAATAGCAAGAGATATTATCATTGACCTTGCTTGTTTGCTTACACGAGTGCCTGTCAATTGCCTCTTTGTCTCCTCTCTAGAATCTGATGTGGCGGACTTTGATGGCAGAAGCTCGCTCCTCTACAGGTTCAATCAGAAACTGATGACCACATATAAAGATGTCATCTCCCTGAAGTTCAAGAGCATGCAGAGTGATGGAGTATTATTTCACGGTGAAGGACAGCGAGGGGATTATATAACGCTGGAGCTACAGAAAGGGAGATTGTCTCTCTCCATTAACCTCGGTACGCATTTTTCTCAATTAATTTGTTTGTGAAAATTACTACTCCAGTTTTTTTTTTTTTATTAATGTTCATCATCAGCGCGTGCGCAGTTGGGGTGCCAGGTGTGCCTGGGCACACCCTAATCATCCCAGGCGCCAGTGCCATTCAGTGTTCAGAAGTGTAGGGGGGCACATGAGCCATGGGGCAAGGGGGACCCACTGTGCCGTGTCACGCACTACATCCTCCCTCCCTCTCTCTCACCCCCCTCTCTCTCTTGCCCCCCCTCTCTAAGCCCTCTCTCTCATCCCTCTCTCTTTCTCACCCTCCTCTCTCCCTTACTCTCTCAACCTTCCTCTCTCTCTCACCCCGACTCTCATTTGCCCCTCTTGTTCTCACCCCCCTCTCAACCCCCTCTCTTTCACTCCCCTCCCTCTCTCTCTCTCTTGCCCCCCTCTCTCTCTAACCCCTCTTTCTCATCCCTCTCTCTTTCTTACCCTCCTCTCTCCCTTTCTCTCTCAACCTTCCTCTCTCTCTCACCCCAACTCTCTCTTGCCCCTTTTTTCTCCCCCCCCTCTCAACCCCCCTCTCTCCCCCCTCTGTTTCACCCCCCTCCCTTTCTCTCTCACCCCACTTTCTCTCTCACCCCCTGCTCTCTCTTTTCCCCCTCTCAACCCCATCTCTCTGCCTCTTACCCCCCCCCCCAGTTTTAGACCCTCTCTCCCCCTACCCCTCTCTCAACCCTATTTCACTCTCACCCCCCTTTCCTCTCTCTCTCTCTCTCTCTAACCCCCACTTTCTCCCTCTGACTGGCTCTGCCATAAGATGTAAAATGTATTGAAACTGTTCAAAATCTTTGTTTAGAATTATTTTAAAGATTGTGTGATTGTGTGTGATATATATATATACACACACTCATACCCGCATGTGTGTTTGAGTTTTGGGGTGCACACCCAAAGGGCTCTTTCACATGGGCGGCCCGTTCAGGTCCGCCTGCCAGCTTTTTTGGCGGACCTGAACGGGTGCTCCGTGCTCCTCTATGGAGCCGCGGATGTCAGCGGTGACATGCCCGCTGACATCCAACCCGCTCCGATCCGCCAAAGTGTGACGGAGGAAAAACCTACTTTTCCATCCGTCTGGCACAATGTGCGGAGACCGCCCTGTCATCCGCCCGCTCAGCGGGGATCAATGGAGCGATCCCCGTTGAGCAAGCGGAGGTTCACGGGGCGGATCATTACTGATCTGCCCCGTGTGAAAGGGGCCTAAGGTACACCCTAAGGCCCCTTTCACACATACAGACCTAAACGGCCACTCCATGCAGTCCTATGGAGCGTCGGATGTCATGCTGTCCGTTTTCATCAGATCGCTCCATAGGAATCAGCGGCGCTTCACAAGCCCCTCCCCACTCAGTGAGCAGAGAGGAGCTTGTCATCCGCCAGCTCAGCAGAGATCTGCGGACTGATCTCCCGCTGAGCTGGCGAGAGCAGGCGGACTCCGTAGCGTCGGAGTCCGCCTCGTGTGTAACTGGCCTTATGCATTAGGCTGTGCACACCTATGATCATCAGTACAATGAATTTAAATGAGACATTCCAAAAAAAAAGATCCTTTAACATGATAGTCATCTTGTTTAGTGATAAATGGGAAGGCTCAGAAGGTGGGATTAGGCTATTTGTGGCCTGACTTTTACAGGAGAAAGATACACTATATAACCAGAAGCAGGGGTGTTGCTAGGTCTGCAAAAGATCTGGGGCTAGAGCCCATAGCAGCAGTCACCAACCTTTTTGCAGGCCCCGGGGGGGGGGGGGGGAAGCAGATGTGCACATGTCTAAAATGAACCAGGGAGTCTATAAAAGTCAGAACTCGCCTGTCAAACTTGAGCAGCAGATAGAAACCTGTGCCGTGTTTGTTTTTCTGTAGAGCCTCTCTTGAGTGTAGTATGTCTATCCTTTATGAGCAACATATCACTAGGGAACCAAGCTGAAAAATAGGCACATGTCCATCAAAGTTTAAGCTCTCAGAAACATGAGCAATTTGGCACAGAGGATGCAGAACAAAGACCCCGAAGGGGCCAACTGTCTAAAATGGAGGAACACATTTTGCTTAAGCCCACAAAAAAATAGATCATACCCATGGATCAAAATAATTACCATATCACCCTTTAAAAGAGATATATTAATTTAAAAATATATGTTTTTTTACATATAGTGGTGGTTTAAATATCCTAAAATGATATGTGCATGCCAGGCACGACCATGCAGAATAGCCTTGAGAAGCCTTACACCAAGCTGAAGACAAATATGATCTTTCTTTATTACCTATGGATATGACTATTGAGCAGACCAGAGCTATGAGCCATGTATCTCCTGGACCTGATAAGCTTTACATGGGGCCCAATGGTTCTCTTCCTTCTACAACTTTTTTTATTTCAGCTAAATGGACCAAAGCCCAAACCTGGAAGACCACGCTTGTTGCCTTCCAAGGGGTGAAGTCACGTATGACTGCCTTGATGCTCCATGAGCAGATGTCTAGCTTTGTGAACAACTTACACCCCAAATATCTCAAAGTCTGGGAAACCTTTGATTTCCTTTGAGTTTCCATCATGCCTACCGGCTTATTCAGGCCTTCTCTGACTGCTTCCGGCCGCTTACCTGAGTCTCAGTTCTTTTTTTTTTTTCTTTTTTCTCCTTCCTTCTCTAGAGTCTGTCTTTTCTTACTCCCTCCTACATTCTTTCTGGTTCTTCTTTCTTCTTGTTCTTACAGACGCCATGCTTTGGGGGTCTCAGGAATGGGACCACCCCTGGGAGGACTGTAGGTAATTTGTGGTGTATGGCCTTTTTCCCTTCCCTCTACATTTCACCTTAATTATCCTTCAATATCATTACAATCGCAAGAAGGTTTAACTATGATTGTTATGTTTGTATTCCTTTTTGAGTCCTCTGTAATTCATGATCATTCTTTAGCCCCTGCGAGGGCGACCTTTATGCTTGCCTTTGATTTCTGACATTGTGGCTTAAACCAACAAATACATTGAAACAGAAATGGTCCAGCACCAGTGTTCGTTCATCATTATGAAATCTAAAAGCAAGCCACAAAAGCGGGAGCGGGTACCTAAGAAAACTAGGTTCCCACTCCCCCCCCCCCCCTGAAGAAAAATGTTGGGGGGCATAAAGTGAAGTTCTACTTTAAGTGTCTCAATGTGGTCACAGTATGGCCATGTTCCAAAAAAAACAAGAGAAATTACTCCCATGTCATCCCAAAAACGGTCACAATTACTTTCTGTGCTGATCAATGGCTCTTGAACGTCTAAGGCCTTAAGGAAGAGGTTTGACACCTTTGCATGGACTGATTCTTGGTTTTGGATCATAAAGATACTCCATATTTCATTAAACATGTGGCTTTAAATGCTTCAAGCAGATCAGAGCAGACTTCCACCCTTCTGTCGCATAAAACTGGTGTCAACTGCTGAGACTCCAATTTTGCATGCTTTCCAATACCGTCTTCTTTATGGCATTGTGACAACAATCCAGTTGTGCAGCAAACTCATAGATTGTGACTCGTCTGTCTGCGCAATAAATTTGTGCACTCAATAGAAATACATGTCAGTGGGCACCGTTAATGGTCTTCCAGTGCATGGTTTGTCTTTATTGCTGGTTTCCCCTTCTTTAATCTCCTTTATCCATCATCCATCTGTGTGCATTGCTCTTGTCAATGGTGTCATCTCTGTATACATTATGTAGCCTTCTGTGTATGTCGGACAGCCTACACCCCTCCTTTATCAAGAACTCAATGGCAGCGTGTTGCTTCTTGATGGAATTAATTATTTACCTGCAATGAAAAAAAAAAGAAGAGTTACTATAGAGCACTGGTCTCCAAACTGCAGCCCATGGACCAGATGTGGCCCTTTGCTTGCTTTTATCTGGCCTTTGGGGCACTATTTCCTCCACTGATACCAACAATGGGACATCATTTCTCTCACTTAAACCAATGAGGGGGGGGGGGGGGCACAATTCTTCCCAATGACACCAGCAATGGGGCCCAATTACATCAATGATGGGGTGCAATTCCTCCCAATGACACCAGTGATGGAACCTAATGACATCAACGATGGGGCACAATTCCTCCCACTGATACCAACAATGGGGTCCAATGACATCAATGATGGGGTGCAATTCCTCCCAATGACAGCAGTGATGGAGCTTAATGACATCAACAATGGGGCACAATTACTCCCACTGAAACAAACTATGGGGCCCAATGACATCAATGATGGGGTGAAATTCCTCCCAATGACACCAGTGATGGAGCCTAATGACATCAATGATGGGGCCCAATGACATCAATGATTGGGTGCAATTTCTCCCAATGACACCAGTGATGGAGCCTAATGACATCAACGATGGGGCCCAATGACATCAATGATTGGGAGCAATTCCTCCCAATGACACCAGTGATGGAGCCTAATGACCACAATTACTCCCACTGAAACAAACTATGGGACATCATTTTATTCCCACTGACTGCAGGACCTTTTCTTCTCTCAATGGCCAGAGCCCCCCCCCCCAAACTCTTCAGGACAGTAAACTGGCCTTTTACTTAGAAAGTTTGGAGACCCCTGTATAGAGGAAGCGTTGCTCTCCCTTTTGCAATACATTTTTATATAGCCCTGGTATCATGAAAGATGGTTCGGTGAATAAAAAGCAGATCTTCACCTCTTTATTGTTGTCTACCTTGCTTTAAATTATGAAAATGAAAGAAAGCTTATTTCCTCAGCATGACAACAGTGCTTTTCTCTTTGTGTTCCCTTCTCGACATTAATGTTTTGTGGTTTGAAAATCTCTGTGGGTGAAAATTGCAACTACGACAAGTTAAAAGTCATTTTCGACTTACACAACACTTTACTGCTGATGTCCAATTTTCCGATATCAGCCACAAATTGTTATTTCTTTTCTATTTTCCTGTCTGGTTTTCCACTTTCATCAAATAGAAGTTTATAAGTCAGAGCTAGAATATATCAGCAAACAACGAACTACAGCTAAACCTTGTAGAGAAAAAGAAAGAAAAGGAAAATGTATCCATAGCTGGAAAAACAACACACTTCTATATATTTTTTGTGCAAGTAAATTGATTAGTAAGAATGAAAAACCAAAATGGATCCGACTAATTCACATACTGCGGAAATGAACAACTATAGAAGAATGTTAACAGACTGATTCATAAAATTTGTCAACGTGTTTTTTGTTTTTAAACTTTTAAAGAGAACCTGTACTGTAATTCCCCTCGGTAACATCTCTAAAAGTCTCCCCTTATTAACAAATGAAACCACCAACCTCCTCATTCACTCCCATGTTATCTCTCACCTTCAGGGCCGACCTTTGGGGTGTGCGAGCTGTGCGGCTGCACAGGGCGCCATGGGCAACAGGGGCACCGTGCGGCCATCGCAGCTCGCAAAATATGAGTCGCAGCAGGGCCGGGCGGTCGGCGCTACCACTAGGCGGATTAGGAAGGCAGCCTCCTAGGGTGCACTGCCACCTAAGGGCTCCGCTGACTCTTGCCTCACCTATTCCTCCTTATTGTCACTCCCCAGGCTCCCAGCAGAGGATAGAGGGGCCCCGGACAGCCTCTTTGTGTATGTTTAGGTGACCAGGGGGCAAGGGGTGAAGATGGGGGCGGGGCGCCACAGGATTAGCTCGCACAGGGCGCCTGAACACCTAAGGCCGGCCCTGCTCACCTTGACTATTGCAACTCCCTTCTCAGGGCCGATCCTAGGCAGGGTGCACAGGGTGCATTGCACCCAGGCTCCTGCAGAGGTGGGGGCGCCGAACATCTAACAGACTCTCTAACAGAAGCCCTCTCTGTGTCCATCAGAGGCCCCCCTCCTGGTCCCCATAAAGTACTCTGCTTCTCTTCCTGTATTTTGTTTATTGTTAAGAGATCATGTAAGGATCCCGGATTAATGAAGACTTCGTGGGGGAGCATCTCTGTGGTTGAGTCATTGCCATTGAAACATTTGTAAGTGGGAGGAGTTGATAAAATTACGACGCCCATGTGGGGGCTCCAGAAATATTTCTGCACCCAGGCGCCTGTGACCCTAGGATCGGCCCTGTCCCTTTTTTATTGGCCTACCCCCTTTTATTGGCCTACCCCCTAAGTACAGTTTCTTCTCCAGCAAGAATCCCTCCTTAAACTAGTATCCAAATACAGCAATGCCTCCAGCCAGCTGCAAATCACCTAACCTACCACAGTGCCTATAGAGTCCCCAACCTCCTATAATTTTCTCCAGTGCTTCACAGCCCAACCACAATGGCTCCAGCAGGGCCAGGACAAGTGATGGTCAAGAGGGGCAGCTTCTTTGGGCGCAGTGGTTTACTGCAGAGATGAGGGTGCCTTTCTTCTGTTAAAATGCTGATAGGGGAGTCACAGCGGCAGTGATTTTGACAAGCGAGTGACTGTTGGACGTAGGATCACCTAAACTTGCACATCATGAACTGGGAGAAGGGGGGCTACAGTTTGGCATCTTTGGGGTGGTGGATGTCCTTGACCCAGCACTGGCCCCAGTTCTCCTAAGTGCCCCTTCAACCCCCTCCCCCCTTCATGAGGGCCCTCCACCTGTGCCTTCAGCCAGCTGCAGATCCCCTAACCCAGTGTTTCTCAACCCTAGTCCTCAGGTGCCCCAACAGGTCACGTTTTCAGGCTTTCCATTATTTTGCACAGGTGATTTATTCAGTTTCACTGCCTTAGTCATTACCACAGACTTTTCATCTGAGGGAAATCCTGAAAACATGACCTGTTGGGGCGCCTTGAGGACTGGAGTTGAGAAACACTGCCCTAACCTACCAAAGTGCCTCTCAGCTCCTATAGTCCCTAACCTCCTATAATTTTCTGCAGTGCTTCACAGCCCAACCACAATGCCCCAGCAGGGCCGGGATAAGGGGTGCGCAAAGAGGGACAGCTTCCCTGGGCACAGTGGTTTACTGTAGGGATAATGGTGCCTTCCTTCTGTTAAAAGGCTGATAGGGGGAATGACAGTGATTTTGACAAGCGAGTGACTGTTGGACATAGGGTCACCTAAACAAACGAGGACGTAGGTTCACCTAAACTTGAACATCATGAACAGGGAGGGGGAGCTGCAGTTTGGCGTCTTTGCCCTGGGTGCGGGATGTCCTTGTCCAAGCACTGGCCCCCAGTTCGCCTAAGTGCCCTCACTCCCCCCTTCTGAAGGACCCTCCACCTGGGCCTCCAGCCAGCAGCAGATCCCCTAACCTACCAAACTACCTGCCAGCTCATATAGAGTCTCCGACCTCCTATAATTTTCTGCAGTGCTTCACAGCCCAACCACAATGCCCCAAGCAGGGCCGGGATAATGGGTGAGCAAGAGGGGCAGCTTCCCTGGGCGCAGTGGTTTACTGTAGGGATGAGGGTGCCTTCCTTCTGTTAAAAGGCTGATAGGGGGAGTAACAGCGGCAGTAATTTTGACAAACCAGTGACTGTTGGACGTAGCTTCACCTAAACCTGCACATCATGAACAGGGAGGGGGGTCTGCAGTTTGGCATCTTTTGGGGGGCTTTGATTGTCCTTGTCCCAGCACTGGCCCCCAGTTCTCCTAAGTGCCCTCACCCCCCCTTCCTTCCCGAGGGCCCACCACCTGGGCCTCCAGCCAGCTGCAGGTCACCTAACTTACCACAGTACCTCCCAATTCTAATAGTGCCTCCAACACCCTACAATTGCCAGCAGTGTCCCTTAACTGCCCAGAACCCTTAGCTCCCATAGTGCCCCCAAAGCTCCCAAAGTGCCACCCAGCCTTCCACAGTGCCCCTCCCACCCTGCTGCAAAGCCTCTGGCCCCCAATAGTGGCCTTACTTTCAAAAGTGTCCCACAGTGCCTCCAGACCTCCTGCAGTGCCCTCCAGTCTCCCACAGTTCCCCTGGAGAGACCCCAAACCCCCAGAAACCTCTTCTTATACAGCCAGGGCTACTAAGTTTGTTGCAGAGTCCCCGTAACCCTCTCCGGAACTTTTCACAGTAACGTAACTCCCAGCCCCAATGCATTTCAATACTTTTATTGTGTGATTATAAACTTTTTTTTAATTTACTGTTGGGGCCTGGAGGGTTTTAGAAGACGGTTGAGGACCCTTGCCTTAGATGATCTCACACTGCCCATTTTTCCCTTCCAGGTGACGCCAAGCTGCGTTTCGGTAACACTCACACGGTGGTGACTTTGGGAAGCCTCTTGGATGATCAGCATTGGCATTCTGTTTTGATAGACCGATTCAACAAACAAGTGAACTTCACAGTGGACAAATACACCCAACATTTCCGCACTAAGGGCGAGTCCGATGACTTAGACATCGATTATGAGGTGCGTTTTGCTGTGTTATCTAAAATAAAATGGGTATTTGGACCCGTGGTATAATGTCTTGATTTGTGGTCAAGTGAAAATTGTTTAGTAAATATGGGAAAAGTTGTATTTTTTTACTGAACTGTTATGCTGCAGCAATCGCTAAAATGCCTTGAGCTGGCAGTACACTGGAGATCAAATGGTCTGGCACATCCTCACTGGCACAGTATTATACCAATCAATAGTTCTCACACAGGTCTGGACCTCCATTACACTGCCAGTATTTTAAACATTTCTGCAGCACAATAGTACAGGAAAATAAATAAATGCATAAATAAGAAAATAAAAATAAATAAATACATTATAAATAATAGTACAATAAATATAATAATTATTATACATGATGATAATTTATTATAATACAAAATATATTCATGTGCTAGAATGGCCCAGTCAAAGTCCAGACCTAAATCCAATTGAGAACCTGTGGCAAGACTTGAAAATTGTTAATCACAGACACACTCCATCCAATCTGACAGAGCTTGAGATATTTTGCAAAGAAGAATGGGCAAAAATGTCCCTCTCTAGGGGCCAAATCCACAAAAGGGATACGACGGCGTAAGTGCTGTTACGCCGTCGTATCCCTGTTCCTAACTATGGAACTGATCCACAGAATCAGTTTCCCATAGTTAGGGAGAAGATCTGGCATGTGTAAGGGACTTACACTGCCGGATCTTAGGATGCAGTACCGCATCCGCCTCTGGGGGCATTTCGTGTCGAAATGCCGCCTCGGGTATGCAAATTAGCACTTACGGAGATCCACAAAGCTTTTCAGCTTAGTTTTTTCTCTGTAAGTTTTAGTTTGCAAACGCAAAATTAGGGCTGCTTTTACAAAGTGTAAAGTTAGTACACCTTGTAAAAACAGACCTTTCTGTCCAGCGACGCGATTTTTTTTTTTATTTGATTTTTTTTTTTCGCGCCGTATCTTTTTTTTTTTTCGACGCAACTTTATTGTTTGTCGCAATCCACAAAGCTCGGCGTAACGTAATTTCGCACTATGCACATCGGGAAAATGACGTCACGAGCATGGGCAGTACGGCCGGCGCGGGAGCGCGCCTAATTTAAATGGGAATCGCCCCCATGAAAATAGGAACGCCTTGCGCCGGCGGAATTTAAGTTACACAGTCCAAAATTTCTAGGTGCTTTGTGGATCGGGCACTTAGGTAGAAATTTTAAGGCAGTGTAACTTAAATGGAAAAAATTAAGTTACGCCGGATCTGTGTGGATTTGGCCCTAGATGTGCAAAACTGGAAGAGACATCCCTAAAAAGACTTGCAGCTGTAATTGCAGAGAAAGGGGGTTCTACAAAGTATTGACTCCGGGGGGCGCCATACAAATGTACCCCCCACACTTTTCACATATTTATTTGTAAAAAAAATTGAAATTTTCCTTCCACTTCACAATTATGTGCCTTTTTGTACATTTTTGTACATTTTTGGTTGCAACGTTACAAAATGTGAAACATTTCAATGAGTATGAATACTTTTTTAAGGCACTGTGTGAATATATTATTTAAAATAATATAATTTATTATATTATTTTATTATAACATAATATTATCATGTATTATTATATTTACATTTATACATATATTTGGGGCAAAGTTCTTTAAAATAACCTTACCCTATTTATTAGTGACATTCATTAAGCTGAAGGCAATTTTTTTATTTCTTTTTGTGTACTGATATTTTAATACTACTTTAAAACGTTTGAAAAAACACAGAGGGGCAGATCCACGAAGAAGTTACGACGGCGTATCTATCGATACGCCGCGTAACTTCTATTTTGCTCCGGCGTATCTTTTTTATGTATCCACAAAACAAGATACACCTGAAGCTGGGCTAGATCTGACTGGCGTACGTCTTAGTACGCCGTCGGATCTAAGGTGCATATTTACGCTGGCCGCTAGGTGGCGCTTCCGTCGAATTCCGCGTCGAGTATGCAAATTAGCTAGATACGCGAATCCACAAACGTATGTCCGGACGGCGCATTTTTTTACGTTGTTTCCGTGAGGCTTTTTTCGGCGTAAAGTTACCCCTGCTATATGAGGCATACTCAATGTTAAGTATGGAGGTCGTTCCCGCGTCGAATCACACAGTTGCTGCAGATTTCTCGGCTGCACATCCATGATGCCAATCACCCATTCCACCACATCCCAAAGGCTCTCTATTGGATGAAATGTGGTGACTGTGGAGGCCATTGGAGTACAGTGACCTCATTGTCCAGTGGTGAGTAGGGATGAGCCGAACACCCCCAGGGTTCGGTTCGCACCAGAACATGCGAACAGGCAAAAAATGTGTTCAAACACGCGAACACCGTTTAAATCTATGGGACACAAACATGAAAAATCAAAAGTGCTCATTTTAAAGGTTAATATGCAAGTTATTGTAACAAAAAGTGTTTGGGGACCCGGGTCCTGCCCCAGGGGACATGTATCAATGCAAAAATAAAAATGTTTTAAAAACAGACGTTTTTTCGAGAGCAGTGATTTTTATAATGCTTAAAGTGAAACAATAAAAGTGAAATATTCTTTTACATTTTGTACCTGGGGGAGTGTATAGTATGCCTGTGAAGTAGCGCATGTTTCACGTGCTTAGAACTGTCCCTGCACAAAATGTAACTTCTAAAGGAAAAAAAGTCATTTAAAACTACTTGTGGCTATAATGAATTGTCGGGTCCCGGGAATACAGAGAAAAGTTGAAAAAACTGGCAGGGGTTCCCCCCCCAGACCATTACCAGACCCTTTGGGGGTGCCGCATAAGAGGGGCGGGGTCACCCGTCCACGTCCTTGCGTAAGGAGAATGCTGGGGGTTGCCCAATGACGTGGACGGGTGACCCGCGTCATGGGGCAGGGTCACCCGTCCATGTCATTGGGTAACCCCCGGCTTTCTCCTTGCGTAAAAATGGCTGTGATCTGCCAATTTTTGCAGTGTTGCGGCGGACAGGTCGGACACTTTTGACACATTTTTGGGACTATTGACATTTACGGAGCGATCAGTGCTATGAATATGCACTGATTACTGTATACATGTCACTGGCAGGGAAGGGGTTAATAGTAGGGGGCGATCAAGAGGTTAACTGTGTTCCCTATTTTGTATTCTAACTGTGGGGGGAGGGGACTCACTATGGGAGATGACAGATCATGTTTTCTACTTTGTAGAAAGACACGATCTGTCTTGTCTCCTCAGACAGCACAGGGATTTGTGTGTTTACACACAGAAACCCCCGTGCACACAATTGCGCCCGCCGGCCACCCGCATCAGGTTCCCTGCCATGCAGGGGGCGCGCGCGTGCCTCCCGCGGCGCTCGCGTGCCCTCTGGTGGCTCTCCTGGACGCAGCCGTATATATACACAGGATTTCACCCAGGAGAGCCATTCTGCCGCAGTATATCTGTGTGGGCCCGTCGGGAACCGGTTAAAGCGCAACTAAACTCGCTCACTATGTTTAATAATTATGCTGCCAGCCCTGGTAACTAGTTACATTTCTTCAGTTGCTTCCTGGTTTCTGGCCTAGGCCAAAATGATGTCATACATCCCCGGAGTCTTCAGGAGAGGGAAGGAGGGGCTTTCTTTAAGCACATCCTCCTGCCTCCATGCCTGAACTAAGGGCAGATGGATTCCAGGAAGTACGTGCTGCATGAATCATCTGCCCTTACTCAAGATGGCTGCAGCCAGAATTATTAGGGGGAGGTGTTTTTCAAAGTGATTTCTCAGCAAAATAAAGCATGGAGACATGGATGGATGGGGGACGTTTGCTTTGAATATTAAAAATAAATTAAATAGCGTTTCCGGTTTGTGTTGCTGAGATGCCGCTTTAAGCAGAAAATACGTTCTTACTTTTTTTTTCTCTAGCAATAAAAAGTAAAAAAACTTGATTGCCCTTAACTTATAAATCTGCCTAACATTTGGCGGCGGAGCGGCATCAGCCTGTAATACCGGCTAGCATTTCACAATTCTCCGCGCAATAAAGAACATAAGATGTTTGAAAGTTTATAGCGCATTAAACTAATTGCGTCGCCACCAACTCATCCGAACTGTATTTGGGGGTTTGACTTTTACAAGCAGCGTAAACTGCCATAAAATCAGCCAGTTTTATTTATTTTTTGTATTGACGATGACCTTTGCATATTTCGGTGGCGTGAAAAGAATGGTTGTCGTTTTTTCTTTTTAAACCCGCAGGCAATTATAACCAGTGAAAGAGAAAATGGTGATTGTGTAGATGTAAATGCATTAGCGGTGTAAAGTGGATACCCAGTCAAATGTAAAAAAAAAAAAAAAACAGCAATGTTATACAATGTAGTTATGTAGTTTCACTGAGACATTGTTACATTTAATCCTTTCATGACTAAGCCTATTTCTGACATTTGTTGCTTGCAAGTTAAAATCCATGGGCCAGATTCACATACATTTAGATAGGCGCAGCGTATCAGAGATACGCTACACCGCCGTACCTTACCTGGCTTTAAGTCAAATCCAGGAAGATTTTGCGCCGTAAGTTACGGCGGCGTAGTGTATTTCTGGCGGCGGAATTCAAATCGGCGATTAGGGGGCGTGATTTATTTGAATGAAGCGTGTCCTTGCGCCGATTGAACTGCGCATGCTCCGTTTCGAAATTTCCCGCCGTGCTTTGCGTGAAACGTCATTTTTTGAACTTAGACGTGACTTACGTCCATCCCTATTCATGGACGACTTACGCAAAAAAAATAAAAAATTCAAATTTTGACGCGGGAACGACGGCCATACTTAACATGGCAAGTCGATCTATACGCCGCAAAATAGCAGCTTTAACTATACGCCGGAAGGTCGACGTAAGAGAATGCGACGGCCGCGCGTACGTTCGTGGATCGTCGGAAAAAGCTCATTTGCATACCCGACGCGGAAAACGACGAGAACTCCACCCAGCGGACGCCGAAGTATTGCATTTACTATCCGAAGGCATACGAAGCCGTACGCCTGCCGGATCGAACCCAGATGCCGTCGTATCTTGGTTTGAGGATTCAAACTAAAGATACAACGCGGGTAATTTGAAAGTACGCCGGCGTATCTAGCCGGCGTACTCGCTATGAGGATCTGGCCCCATATTTTTTGCAAAAAGAAATTACTTAGAACCCCCAAACATTATATATATATATATATATATATATATATATATATTTAGCATAGAATCTAGAGAACAAAATGGCGATTGTTGCAATATTTTATGTCACACGTATTTGTGCAGCGGTCTTTCAAACGCATTTTTTTGGGGGAAAAAGACACTTTCATGAATAAAAAGAAACAGTAAAATCAGCCAATTTTTTTGTATAATCTGAAAGATGGTGTTACGCCGAGTAAATAGATACCAAACATGTCACACTTTGAAATTGCGCACACTCGTGGAATGGCGACAAACTCCGGTAACTAAAAATCTCCATAGGCGACGCTTTAAAAATTAAATACGGTTACCAGGTTAGAGTTACAGAGGAGGTCTAGTGTTAGAATTATTGCTCTTGCTCTGACGATCGCGGCGATACCTCACATGTATGATTTGAACACTGTTTACATATGCGAGCACGACTTCTTTGCTGCGCGAGCTCGCGGGAACAGGGGCGCTTTTTTTTCTTATATATTTTTTTTTACATGTGTTTTTTAAAAAGGAAAAATGTTTCACTTTTATTGCTGTCACAAGGAATGTAAACATCCCTTGTGATAGTAATAGGTGGTGACAGGTACTCTTTATGGAGGGATCGAAGGTCTAAAAGACCCCAAATCGCTCCTTTACACTTCAAAGTATTCAGATTGCTGAAAACAACGATTCTGAATACTGTATTTTTTAAAACCAGCGCCATTGGCAGCCAAGTAAACTGGAAGTGACGTTGTGACGTCGCTTCCATGTTTACATACAGGAGACTGGAACTAAGCCATTTCCAGCTTCGTTCCAGTCTGTCTAGTCTAGGCGCCGGAAGTGGCACATCATGGATCGGGTCTCCCGGTGGGACGGAAGTCCTGGTCAGAATGGCGGAAGGCGGTGGGAGGGGGGGATGTCCCCTCCCGCTCCTCCAGTATAAAAGCCGAGTGGCTTTTAGTCGCATCTGTTGTTATCCCTGGAAAGCCGACCGCTCACTCTAAAAAACGGCACCGGGATGATGCCTGCAGCTGCGGGCATCATTCCGGTATAACCCCCTAAAGCCGAGGCCGCTTATATGCATATGCTCGGCGCCAAGTGGTTTTTAACTCCCATTCAACCAACGTTTATAAACGTCTTGGTATGCTAAGGGTTAAAGCAAGACCAAGATGCTTCAGCCGTAATATGAATTTTATATTAAAAGTTCCTACTAGACTCTAGAGCAGTGATGGTGAACCTTGGCACCCCAGATGTTTTGGAACTAAATTTACCATAATGCTCAACTACACTGCAGAGTGGGTGAGCATCATGGGAAATGTAGTTTCCAAAACATCTGGGGTGCCAAGGTTCGCCATCACTGCTCTAGAGCCACACAATCCCTTTTACAAGGTTCTGAAGGCGCTTCCTCCTCCCATAACCACCATCAGTGATCATTGTACAGGCATACCCTGCTTTACGTACCCTCACTTTACGTACACTTGCCAGTACGGACACACTGGCATCCAAGGGAAATCTTGATCAGCTTGACATGGCACTTCTCCCAGTTTTTAACATTGGCGTCTATGGGAAATCTTGGTCAGCTTGACATGGCACTGCTCCCATTTTTTAACATTGGCGTCTATGGGAAATCTTGGTCAGCTTGACATGGCACTGCTCCCGTTTTTACATTTCCCTTGATGCTCAACGACATTGCAGAGTGGATGAGCATCATGGGAAATGTAGTTTCCAAAACATCTGGGGTCGCCATCACTGCTCTAGAGCCACACAATCCCTTTTACAAGGTTCTGAAGGCGCTTCCTCCTCCCATAACCGCCTGCAGTGATCATTGTATAGGCATACCCTGCTTTACGAAACGCGTAGAGATATCATGTGAAACTCTACACAAGCACAAAGAGTTTACAGTATATAACATGAGTTATGTGTATTTTCCCTATCTTTGATGAGTTATGTTGCTCTGTTAAGGTCAGTATTGCTTTTTATGACTCCTGTGTATTTATGGAAATACTTTTTGATACCATGACACAAATAAATAAATATAAATTTTTATGAAAAAATGTATTACTTCTCTTTTTAAACATAAATTTTGCTGCTAAAAGAAAACCTTGAGGGATTTTCCATTTAATACCCTGCTTTACGTACCCTCACCCACAGAGCAAAACACTGGAGCATTTTTTTTTACACCTGTAAGGGGCCCGATGTTCCCCAGGGCCCCTTACAGGCCCGGCTGGCCCCCCCCCTGTTTTTTTTTCCATTACACCTTTAGGGGGCCCGATGGTCCCCAGGGCCCCTTATAGGCCTGGCTGCCCCCTCCCTTTTTTTTTTGCATTACACTTGTAAGGAGCCTGATGGTCCCCAGGGCCCCTTACAGGTCTGGCTGGCCGCCCTCCCGTTTTTAATTTCTTTGCATTACACCTGTAAGAGGGCTGATGGTCCCCAAGGCCCCTTATAGGCCCGGCTGGCCCCCCTCTCGTTTTTTTTTTTTTTTTTCATTATACCTGTAAGGTGCCCGATGGTCCCCAGGGCCCTCCCGCTTATCATCCCGCGTCAGGAGAGAGGAGAGAAGAGATTACACTTGTTTTTTTTTGTCAGCACCACCTCCCGTTTCTCTGCTCCAGGGGGGCCCTGCCTAAAGCTGATGGTCTCCAGGGCCCCTTACAGGCCCGGCTGCCTCCCCTCCGGTTTTATTTTTATTTATTTAGTTTTCGCATTACACCTGTAAGGGGCCCGATGGTCCCCAGGGCCCCTTAGAGGCCCGGCCGCCCCCTCCCATTTATTTTTTATTTTTTTTGCATTACACCTGAAAGGTGCCCCATGGCCCCCCAGTCCCCCGCTTATCATCTCGCATCAGGAGCGAGATGAGAAGAGGGGGGCCCTGCCTAAAGCAGGGGCCCCAAAATTTGTAATGGCTGCCCGGGGGGTGCGGGAGGGGGGGGATTTTGGTATATACTATGTCTAGGATGATTTACTTTTAAATCCAGACTGTCTATTAATTTTAAACAAATGGTTTTGGCTCGGTGACACGGTTATTTTTTCTTGAGAGGTAAATCTTCTCCATGATCTGATTTACGATCTAATCTCTTATTTTATTATTATTATTATGTTTTTTTTTTATGTGGTATTAAGCGAAGGAATGAGCCAAGTTTTGATTTTTTTCTTTTCCAAAGTTCAGCTTTGGAGGAATTCCAGTCCCCGGGAAGCCCGGCGCATTTCTGAAGAGGAATTTTCACGGCTGCATCGAGAACCTGTACTACAACGGAGTGAACGTCATTGATCTGGCCAAAAGACGCAAACCTCAGATCTACATTGTGGTAAGAGATAGTTTGCCTGTTTTGTGATGATTGTAATTGCTCTCCACTTCCTGCAAAAAGTATTTTAATCCGCTTGAGTTGAGTGTGCATTGTGAGGTATGATTTTAGCATTGACCTGAAAGTAATTTTTGATAGGATTTCACTGGGGCAATTTCGATCACAATGCTCAAAGCAGAAATAAAGTATCTTTTTTAATTTTTTTTATTATGCAAATACTTTGAAAATGCTAGTTAAAAAGACTGCATGGATGCACTTGTTGGCTTTTGCTTTATCCATATTTTTTTTTTCAAAAACCATATAACATTTATTATTTATAAAGTGTTACAAATGTAATATTATTAACCACTTGAGACCCGCGCTGCAGACGAAAGACGAAACTGCCAGGTGGACGTCCCTGGACGTCCTTTTATTTGCATTCCCTATGCGTGCCGCTGGGGGCAGGGAAAAATGTGCCCGGCGCATCGCTGAGGTGCCGATGCGCGTGCCTGGTTGGCTAGGTACCCGCGATCGGGTGACAGAGCAGGGACGTGGAGCTCTGTGTGTAAACACAGAGATCCACGTCCTGTCAGGGAGAGCAGACTGACCCATTCTGCCTCTCCGTGACACGATCGCGGGACACCGGCGAACATTGAGTCAGCTTGAAATGGCACTGCTTCCGGTTTTTAACTCGGGCGCCTATGGGAAATCTTGGTCAGCTTGACATGGCACTGCTCCCAGTTTTTAACATTGGCATCTATGGAAAATCTTGCTCAGCTTGACATGGCACTGCTCCCAGTTTTTAACATTGGCGTCTATGGGAAATCTTGGTCAGCTTGACATGGCACTGCTCATGGGTTTTTAAAACTGGCATCTATGGGAAATCTTGCTCAGCTTGATATGGCACTGCTCCCGCTTTTTATCATTGGTTTCTATGGGAAATCTTGCTCAGCTTGACATGGCACTGCTCCCGGCTTTTTAACATTGGTGTCTATGGGAAATCTTGCTCAGCTTGACATGGCACTGCTCCCAGTTTTAAACATTAACGTCTATGGGAAATCTTGGTCAGCTTGACATGGCACTGCTCCCAGTTTTTAACATTGGCGCCTATGGGAAATCTTGCTCAACTTGACATGGCACTGCTACCGGCTTTTTAACATTGGTGTCAATGGAAAATCTTGCTCAGCTTGACATGGCACTGCTCCCAGTTTTTAACATTGGTGCCTATGGGAAATCTTGCTCAGCTTGACATGGCACTGCTCCCAGTTTTTAACATTGGCGCCTATGGGAAATCTTGCTCAGCTTGACATGGCACTGCTCCCGGCTTTTTAAGATTGGCGTCTATGGAAAATCTTGCTCAGCTTGACATGGCACTGCTCCCGCTTTTTAACATTGGCGTCTATGGAAAATCTTGGTTAGCTTGACATGGCATTGCTCCCGGTCACGAAGAGCATGGCGGCTTCTTAAAGTGGACGTACAGGTACGTCCATGTGCCCACCGCTGCCATTGTGCCAATGTATATCGGCATGCAGCAGTCGGCAAGTGGTTAAAGCGGAACTAAACTCTCTCAATCAACCTAAACTATTTTTAATCCTTGAAAAGATATAAAGAAAGGTAAATTTCCCAGGTACACAAAAAGTGCCAGAAAATGCCCGGTCAATAGGTTAACTGAAGCAAAAACTGGAGTCACTTTGCACACCTCTCTACAGGATGAGATTGTTTATCTTGCCTTTTAATTATGTCAAAATGGTTCTCCTCTTATGTTATGCCATCGTTTTGTGTTACATCTTAATTAAACATAAATGTCCTTTGTGCTCGTAATGGTGTTATGCGTTATCAGTTTCTAAAACACTATAAACCTAAAGAGTGTAGACTGCGGGCGAGGGGCCGCTACGAGCGATTCCATGACTGCAATCAAGCGGCACTTTGCGGTGTCATTACATATAACAACATTAGATGTATGTATTATTATCTCCATTCAGAGTCATCCTGAGGGGTAATTAGTGACAAGAAAACATTATGTGCAAAATGATAACCTTAATATCAGTGATATCGCACATCCAACAGCTCATAATCTCCACACGGCTGCTGAGAATAACTCAAGATGACAAATAAACGATCGGTTATCATAGAAAATGAGACACCTTTATATATAACAGAGACTCGGTTTGCTAAAAGAGTAGAGATTGTCTATTATTCAAAGTAAATATTCAATGAGCTTAGCAGTGGTGGCTGGTGCTCCATTTTTTTTGGGGGGGGGGGACAAACCAACCCAACCACCCCCCCTGCCAGCCCCACTAGCGCAAGCCCACTCGCCAGCCCCGCTTCTGGGTGGCTTTCTGGGGCTTCTCCTCTCGGCCAACGCGGACACTTCTCCTCCCGCTAGACATGTGCAATTCGTTTGATTCCAAGTTTGTTTTTTTACCGAATTTCGACAACTTTGTTAATTTGGAAATATCCGAATTAACAAAAAAACTGTTTACTGAATTTTCAGAATATTTGAAAATTCGTAAATTTGAAAATCTCATGAATGCGAAATTCGGAAATGTGAAAACTCGGAAATGTGAAAATTCGGAAATTTAGAAAATCGGCAAATTCGAAAATTTAGGAATTTTGAATTTCAGATTTTCTGAAATTTCTAATTTCCGAAATTTCCGTATTTTAAATTTTTTATATATATATTTCTTTCAATATCTTTATTGATTTTTGTATTTAAATTGATACATAAATATCCAAAGATAAAAAACATCCCTTAACACCTACCCAATACTAATTTACTTTTATTAAACCCCCCTCCTCCCCCACCTCTCCTGCTTTTTTCCCCGTATCCCCCTTTCTTTCTCTATACCCCTACTATGGATCCCAACCCCATCCTTTCCTCTCTTCTATTAAGTTCTACATATCTCCCTGACTGCTTAAAATATCTCCAGATTTTCCATTTGTTTTCAAACTGTTCTATTCCTTCCTCTCCACAAAACCTGAGATATTCCAGATTATAGATCTCGTCAACTTTTGTACACCAGCTTCCCATCTTAGGCCTTTCCTTCTCTTGCCACTGTCGGGGTATTAAGCTTTTGGCTGCGTTTATTAAATGGGGAACCAATGTTCTTAAGTACTGTAGAATTTACGAGATTTTCGTATTTACGAATTTTTGAATCTTCAAATTTACGAATTTTCGAATTTTCAAATTTACGGATTTTCGAATCTTCAAATTTACGATTTTTCGCATATCCAAAAAACTTCAGCAAACAGGTTTTCGTTAATTCAGATATTTTTTGGAGTTCGTTAAAAAAACAAATTCGGGACGAAACTAATTGCACATGTCTACGGAAATTTGGAAATTCGAAAATCCAGAAGTTCTAAAATTCGGAAATTCTAAAAACCAGAAAATAAGAACGAAGATTCAAAAGAACGAAAATCCGAAAATAAGAACAAAAAACTAACTAACGAATAATAACTATTAAATTATAGATATTGGAATTTGCTTTCAAATTCGGCTGTTAGTGAATGTAATGAATACGAATGTATCAGAAGTTACGAATTATAAGAAATAACGAATGCTGCATCTAAAAAAATCGAACGTTTCGAACTAAAAATATTAAATAACATTAGTAATAATAAAAACTTTTTGTTATTTTTATTATTAATTTGTTCTGTTTCATTTGTTTAGATGTGGCATTCGTTATTTCAGATATTGTGTAATTTTTGGATAAATTAGTATTTGTTACGTTCACTAACAGCTGAATTTGAAAGGACGTTAAAACATCTTTGGGATGAAAGGTGCTCTTGTTCCAACATGACTGCGCACCAGTGCACAAAGCAAGGTCCATAAAGACATTGATGAGCGAGTTTGGGGAGGAGGAACTTGACTGGCCTGCCCTGACCTCAACCCGATAGAGTACCTTTGGGATGAATTAGAGCAGAGACTGCGAGCCAGGCCTTCTTGTCCAACATCAGTGCCTGGCCTCACAAATGCACTTCTGGAAGAATGGTCAAACATTCCCATAGACACACTCCTAAACCTTGGGGGCGGCCTTACCTGAAGAGTTGGGTGGGGTGGGCCAACTTAACATTGAACCCTACGGACTAAAGCCATTAAAGTTCATGTGTGTGTAAAGGCTGGTGTCCCAATACTTTTGACAATTTAGTGTGTATGAGTGTACAGTCTTTCCACGTAATGGTAATGGTGACGTTCTCACTGCTTCTGATTTTCGAGTTGTCACTTCCAGTTATGACATCGCGGTTAAAACACGCAAGAGAACACCCGTAGGTGTTGTGCAGGAAGGGGCAGAGATGGCGAGCTCATGAGAAGTGCTCACTCTGCACCGTGATTACAGGAAAAAACGAAGAAGAGAAGCAGACAATTATTCTAATACTTTTCATTTGGGGCTCTCGGTGGTGGATAGAAATGTGAAATCTGTGAATAATTTAGAGGCACAGAAACGAGGAAACGCCATAAACGATTGTTCCCTGTCACATCTATTCAGCCTCCAAGACAAAACTCAGCATTTTCATCATTGGGATGGTAGTTTGGGGCTTTATAGGACTAGTGGATGGAAACTGCGATGATTTACATATAAGCTTCCAAGGATTCTGGCATGAAGGTCAAAAGTAGAAGGTTACATCAAAATCTTTATAAAATCCAAAGCAGCACTTCCATCCAATCATCCATGAAACATATATTATGTTTTTGTTAGACATGTGCACTGCCGAAAAATTAGTTAGTTTTTGATTCATTCGTTTTTTAGCTTTTTTTTGGGGAATTAACAAATTCGGGGGAAATTTGGAATTCGTAAATTCGGAATTTTCTAATTCAGAATTTTCGAATTTCCGAGTTTTGTAATTTAGAATTTCCGATTTTCGACTTTTCAAATTTCAGAATTTCCAAATTTCAGAAACTTCAAAAATTCGGAATTCAAGAATTCGGAATACGGAAATTCGAAAATCCGGGAATACGGAAATTCGTAAATTTTGTAAATTTAGAAATTTCGGAATTACAGTATATACTCGAGTATAAGCCAAGTTTTTCATCACATTGTTTTGTGCTGAAAATGCCCCCCCCCTCGGCTTATACTCGAGTCACCTTTTTGCGCCTGATCTCCCGGACTTTGGGGACCCGGTACTGGGTCCCCTGAACCCAACTCTTCATCTACAGGTGTGCACAGTTTTGTTGTCTGGGGGACCTACGGCCCGGGGAGCACCAATTTTTCAAAGCCGGGCACCCCTTCCATAGACTCCCATGTTAAACGGTCATTTCTCCGGTGACTTTGGGGGCCGGTACCGGTCGGTTGTAGGACCTGGAAAACATGTAGCCCTATTTCTCCTCTACAAGTGTGCAAAGTTTGTTGTCTGGGGGACCTACGGCTGGGGAGCACTGATTTTTCAAATCTGGGCACCCCTTCCATAGACTCCCATGTTAAACGTCAATCTAGTCATGGACACGGTGAGGCATGGGCACAGTGAGGCATGGACACAGGTGGCTGGCACTGATAGGCGCAAGTTATGGGCACTGATAGGTGGCTGGCACTGTTAGATGGCACTGATAGGCGGCACTTATAGGCACTGACAGGTGGCTGGCACTTATGCAACTGTGATAGTGTGTACTGTGTACAACAGTGTACTAGTGACAGTATTCATTCAGCGTTGCTCACACAATATATTTTACTTGCCGAGGGCTGCAATGATGTCCGTCCTGCTCTCCGTCCGCTCTCCGTCCACTCTCCGCCCACTCTTAGCACACTCTCAGCCCGCTCTCCGCCCCTCTCAGCCTGCAGTTAACACGATCTCAGCTAGCTCTCCACCTCTTCTCAGCCCCCGCTCTCCGCCCCCTCTCTGCCCCCTCTCTCCCCCCCCTCTCAGCCCACTCGTCACCTTAAAAAAAAAAGTATCGGCGGAAGCATCAGGAGCATTTGCACAAGTACAAATGCTCAGTATCGGTCCCGATACCGATACTAGTATCGATATCGGGACAACCCTAATACACACACACACACATATATGGAAAAACAAGTCCAACTCTACATATCACGTCAAAAAATGACTTGTGCGTAAACTTTGCAGAACTCGCTAACAATGCGTACTCACTGAATATATCATCTGGTTTCCCTTTGGAAATATTTTCATGCAGAAGCGCCCCATCGGCATCGCCCGCAGGCGTATAATACGATGTAAATCCTCAGACTTTTCATACGTGTTGTGGAGCTGCCTTCACATTTTTGGGTTTATTTCAAACTCTTTCACCCGGAGGTGATCGTCATTCAAACCGGCTAATAGATCGACGGGGGACTTCCCTGTAAAAATACATCGAATACCCTTGGATTTCTCACCTCTCCCGGGGGGGCCTTTGCTGCATTTTGGAAATTTCAGGGCTTGGCTGAGGAATTCCCTTTGTGGTTCATTAAAAAGTTTCTCTAGTGATATAGTTGGGCTTTCTGTGATAATCTCCTCTTTGTGTTTTCTCCTCCAGGGGAATATCACGTTTTCCTGCTCCGAGCCGCACATCGTCCCCATCACCTTCACCAGCCCCAGCGCCAGTTTCCTCCTCCTGCCCGGCACCCCGCAGATGGACGATCTGGCGGTCAGCTTCCAGTTCCGGACTTGGAACAGCGACGGTCTTCTCTTGTCCTCCAAGCTGTCCGGGGATTCCGGGATGCTCCTCCTCCAGCTGTATTCCGGGAAGCTGCTGCTGATGATTCAGAAGGAGTTGGTCAACATTCTGCCAATCACCGCAGGTAATGTTCTCCAAGAGTTAAATCCGATCCTCCGGCCTTCCCTTCGGTCTTGTGTACCGGATCCTCTCCTGGACTCAAAGGTCTTCCTCGGATTTCACCGCACACTGAGTGCATTAGAATCTAGACATGTGCGGTTTGTTTTGTTTCCTATTTGAAATTCGGACTAATTTAAATTTTTACTAAATTTTCGAATTACAATAGTACCACATTAAAATGAATCCGAAATAACAAAAAAAAAATTTCGGACGATATTCGAATTCGAAAAGTTTTCAAATTCAAATAGTTTTCAAAATCAACATTTTCTAATTCGATTCGTTTTCAAAATTAAATCGTTTTTGAATTCGAATAGTTTTCAAATTCATAGTTTTCTGATTCGTTTAGTTTTCAAATTAGAATCGTGTTTCGAATTCAAATTGTTTTCAAATTCAATTTTTTTTAATTCGTATTGTTTTTGAATTTAAATAGTTTTCAAATTCAAAGTTTTCGAAATAGATTAGTTTTCAAAATGAAATAGTTTTCAAACTCAAAGTTTTCGAATTAGATTAGTTTTCAAATTTGAATAGTTTTCGAATTAAATAGTTTTCAAATTCCAAGTTTTTGAATTAGATTAGTTTTCAAATTCAAAGTTTTCGAATTCAACGTTTTCAAATTCGAATCTTTTTCAAATTCATAGTTTTAAATTCGATTCATTTTCAAATTTGAATAGTATTTGAATAGTTTTCAAATTCATAGTTTTCGAATTCAAAGTTTTCAAATTCGATTTGTTTTCGAATTTGAACACTTTTCGATTTCGAATAGTTTTCAAATTCATAGTTTCGAATTCGTTGTGTTTTAAAATTTGAATAGCATTCGAATTCAAATAGTTTTATTATTCGATTTGTTTTTGAATTTGAATAGTTTTCGAATAAAAATATATTTTTTTTAATTCAAAGTTTCTGAATTCGATTTGTTATTGAATTTGAATAGTTTTCAATTTCAAACAGTTTTCAAATTCAAAGATTTAGAATTCACAGTTTTTGAATTCAATTAGTTTTCTAATTTGAATACTTTTCTAATAGTTTTCAAATTCATAGTTTTGAATTCGATTCATTTTCAAATTTGAATAGTATTCTAATTCAAATAGTTTTCTAATTCGATTCGTTTTTGAATTAGAATAGTTTTCGAATTCAAATAGTTTTCAAAATCAAAATTTTCTAATTCGATTAGTTTTCAAATTTGAATAGTTTTCGAATTCAAATACTTTTCAAATTCAAAGTTTACGAATTTGATTCATTTTTAAATTCAAAGTTTTCTAATTCGATTTGTTATTGAATTTGAATAGTTTTCGAATTCAAATAGTTTTCAAATTCAAAGATTTTGAATTTGATTCGTTTTCAAATTCAACGTTTTTTAAATCAATACGTTTTCGAATTTTAATACTTTTCGAATTCAAATCGATTTCAAATTCATAGTTTCGAATTCAAATAGTTTTCAAAATCAAAATTTTCTAATTCGATTAGTTTTCAAATTTAAATAGTTTTCGAATTCAAATAGTTTTCAAATTCAAAGTTTCCGAATATGATTCAAAGTTTTCAAATTTGATTCATTTTCAAATTTAAATAGTTTTCAAATTCAAAGTATTACGAATTTACATTTTTCTAAATTTCAGATGTATCCAAATTACAATAGTACCAAATTCAAATGGATTGCAAATAACAAAATAAATTCGGACAATATTTGAATTCAAAACGTTTTTAAATTCGAATAGTTTTCAAATTCAAAGTTTTACGGATTTTTATTTTTCGGAAATTCAGATGAAACCGAACTTCAATAGTACCGAATTTAAATGAATACAAATTAACAAAAAAATATTTTTCAAATTCAAATAATTTTCAAATTCAAAGTTTTCGATTTGTTTTAGAATTTGAATGGTTTTTGAATACAAATAGTTTTCAAATTAAAAATTTTGGAGGTGTGTGAAAGTGCAGTTTCATTTGTTTTAACCACTTAAGACCCGGACCATTATGCATGTTAAGGACCTTGCCCCTTTTTGCGATTCTGCACTGCGTCGCTTTAACTGACAATTGCGCAGTCGTGCGATGCGGCTCCCAAACACAATTGATGTGCTTTTTTTCCCACAAATAGAGCTTTCTTTTGGTGGTATTTGATCACCTCTGCATTTTATTTTTAATTTTTTGCTCTACAAACAAAAATAGAGCGACAATTTTGAAAAAAAATGCAATGTTTTTCACTTTTTGCTATAATAAATATCCCCCAAAAATAAATATATATATATTTTTTCCTCAGTTTAGGCCGATACGTATTCTTCTACATATTTTTGGTAAAAAAAATTGCAATAAGCGTTTATCGGTTGGTTTGTGCAAAATTTATAGCGTTTACAAAATAAGGGATAGTTTTATGGCATTTTTATTAGAATTTTATTTTTTACTACTAATGGCGGCGATCAGTGATTTTTTTCGTGATTGCGACATTATGGCGGACACATCGGACAATTTTGACACATTTTTGGGACCATTGTCATTTTCACAGCGAAAAGTGCTATAAAAATGCACTGTTACTGTGAAAATGACAATTGCAGTTTATGAGTTAACCACTAGGGGGCGCTGTAGGGGTTAAGTGTGACCTCATGTGTGTTTATAACTGTAGGGGGGGCAGGGCTGGACGTGTGACATCAGTGATCGTCTTTCTCTATATCAGGGAACAGACGATCGCTGACATTGCCACAATGAAGAACAGGGAAGCTGTGTTTACACACACCTCTCCTCGTTCTTCAGCTCCGGTGACCGATCGCGGGACACCGGCGGCAATCGGGTACCGCTGGCGCGGTCACGGAGCTTTGGCGCTTGCGACCCCACGGCTAGGCTTAAAGAGACACGTACAGGTACGTGATTGTGCCCAGCCGTGCCATTCTGCCGACGTATATCGGCGTGAAGGGGTCCTTAAGTGGTTATTTTGTTTTGTTTATTCGTTTTCGCAATTCAAATAGTTTTAAAGTTTTTGAAATGTTTTCGAATTTGAAAAGTTTTCCAATTTCTGAAGGATAGAAAAAAAAGGAATAGAATATAAAAAATTAGCTTAGTAAATTAAGTAAAGCTTCAGGTTGCCAAGAATTTCCAATCACCTGCAAGGAAAAATTTCCGAGCGACGGGGGGTGATTGGGGAATGCGGCACTCGAGCTGTGGAGGGTGATTGGCTGGCTGGAAAAAAGGGGGGGGTGGCTGGGTGGGTGGGGTGGGTCGGTTTCACCACCCCCCCCAAGAAAATTGAGCACCAGTTAGCTCTGATTGGATGATGGAAGTCAACAGAGCTTCTGCTCATTTTCTAATCTCTCCAGCAACTGCACGTGTCGAGTACAACTGCACTTCGCAAAACTGCACAGTCGATTTGCCTTTAGTAAATCAACCCCATGGCATTGCTCCCACTTATGAGTCAGTTTCAGGAAGTAACTTGAGTGGCTCTTCTCTGTATCTCCAGAACAGAAGCAGGTAAAATCAATGAAGTTTGCTGAGATCCTTGCAAGCGATAGAAACGGCTTGAAGAGGATTGATTTTTTTTTTCCTCAAAAGTGGAGTTGCACTTCAAACAATAATTACCGGTAACAAAATGTATCATTTTTCTGCCTTGACTAAAAGATGCTTTCTCAATTATAAGCTGATACTTGACTTTCGGTTCATTGGTGAAGGGTCACCATGAAACCACTTTGTTTAACCCCTTGCCACCAAATCATGTACCCGGTACGTCATTTGACTTCAAGTGGTTGTACCAGGACGGTATGCAGCTGCAGGCATCACCCCGGTTGCCGGTTCTTAGAGCCCACAGTCGTCTCTCTTATAAAAGCAGTTGGAGTGGCTAATAAGCTGCTAAATTGCTATTACAAGCAGTGGTAGGGGTCGCCCCCCCCCCTCTGCATTACGCAGCTCCCTCGCGATCTCCCGTCCCACTGGGAGACCCGAGCTACTACCCGTCATGTCTGCCAGCTAGATGGAGACCCATACACAGTGCCGGGACAAGGCCACCCAGAGCCCAGGGCCAACATGCCAACCTGGCCTCCCCCTAAGATGTATGAGCATTGTGTGTTAGTAACCCCCCCAACACAAATCCCCCCTTCTAGCATAAATCTTACCCCCCTAGAAAAATGTCCCCTCCTAGCACAAATACCCCCCTAGAAAAATGTCCCCTCCTAGCACAAATACCCCCCTAGAAAAATGTCTTCTCCTAGCACAAATATGGCCCACCCCCCCAAAAAAATATCTCCCCTCCTAGCACAAATCCTCTTCCCCATCCCCCTCTTCTTCACAAATCTCCCCCGATATCACTTTTCCTAGCACAACTCCCCAAATTTCCCCTCCTAGCACAAATACCCCCCTAGAAAAATGTCCCCTCCTAGCACAAATACCCCCCTAGGAAAATGTCCCCTCCTAGCACAAATACCCCCCTAGAAAAATGTCCCCTCTTAGCACAAATACCCCCCTAGGAAAATGTCCCCTCCTAGCACAAATACCCCCCTAGAAAAATGTCCCCTCTTAGCACAAATACCCCCCTAGGAAAATGTCCCCTCCTAGCACAAATACCCCCCTAGGAAAATGTCACCTCCTAGCACAAATACCCCGCTAAGAAAATGTCTTCTCCTAGCACAAATACCCCACTAGAAAAATGTCACCTCCTAGCACAAATTCTTACCGCCTAGCACAAATACCCCCCTAGAAAAATGTCCCCTCCTAGCACAAATACTCCCCTAGAAAAATGTCCCCTCCTAGCACAAATACCCCCCTAGAAAAGTGTCCCCTCCTAGCACAAATACGGCCCTGCCCCCCAAAAAAAATATCTCCCCTCCTAGCACAAATCCTCTTCCCCATCCCCCTCTTCTTCACAAATCTCCCCCAATATCACTTTTCCTAGCACAACTCCCCAAATTTCCCCTCCTAGCACAAATACCCCTCTAGAAAAATGTCCCCTCCTAGCACATATACCCCCCTAGGAAAATGTCCCCTCCTAGCACAAATACCCCCCTAGAAAAATGTCCCCTCTTAGCACAAATACCCCCCTAGGAAAATGTCCCCTCCTAGCACAAATACCCCCCTAGAAAAATGTCCCCTCCTAGCACAAATACCCCCCCTAGGAAAATGTCCCCTCCTAGCACAAATACCCCCCTAGGAAAATGTCACCTCCTAGCACAAATACCCCGCTAGGAAAATGTCCCCTCCTAGCACAAATACCCCACTAGAAAAATGTCATCTCCTAGCACAAATACCCACCTAGAAAAATGTCCCCTCCTAGCACAAATACGCCCCCCCCCAAAAAAAATATCTCCCCTCCTAGCACAAATCCTCTTCCCCATCCCCCTCTTCTTCACAAATCTCCCCCAATATCACCTTTCCTAGCACAACTCCCCAAATTTCCCTTCCGAGAACAATTCTTACCGCCTGCTGCCCCCCAAATCCCCTAGATATGTGCCATTAGTTTCGTTCCAAATTCTTTTATTTTTTTTTGTCAATATTCGGCATGTTCGTTAATTTTGAAAAATCTGAATTAACGAAAAAAATGTTTAACAAATTCTTTGGGAAACGAAAATTCGAAAGAACAAATATTGAAAAATATGAAATTTGAAAATCAGAAAGAATGAAAATCCAAAAATAAGAACGAAGATTTGAAAATCAGTAAGGTCGAAAAACCCGAAAGAACAAAAAACATTCGGATGAGTTATATTATAATTAAAATATTAAGTTTATTAACCGTTATTATAGTTTTTTATTTTTTATTATTACTTATTATTAACCACTTAAGGACTGTGTCACGCCGATATACATCGGCAGAATGGCACAGCTGGGCATATCAACGTATATATACGTTGCCTGTAATACGGCCCCTCCCCCCCACAGTTAGAACACATCCCTAGGAAGCACTTAACCCCTTCACTGCCAGTGTCATTTTTACAGTAATCATTGCATTTTTATAGCACTGATCGCTGTATAAATGACAATGGTCCCAAAATGGCATCAGAAGTGTCCGATGTGTCCGCCATAATGTCGCACTCACGATAAAAATCGCTGATCGCCCCCATTACTAGAAAAAAGTTATAAAAAAATATATATAAAAATGTCATAAAACTATCCCCTATTTTGTAGGCGCTAGAACTTTTGCGCAAACCAATCAATAAACTCTTATTGAGATTTTTGTTAACAAAAATAGGTAGAAGAATACGTATCGGCCTTGTTTTTTTTTTTTCAAAATTGTCGCTCTGTTTTTGTTTATAGCGCAAAAAATAAAAACCGCAGAGGTGATCAAATACCACCAAAAAAAGCTCTATTTGTGGGGAAAAAAGGGACGTCAATTTTGTTTGGGAGTCACGTCGCACGATCGCGCAAATGTCAGTTAAAGCGAATCAGTGCCGAACCGCAAAAAGTGCTCTGGTCTTTGGGCAGCCAAATGGTCCGGGGGCTGAAGTGGTTAATAAATAATAATAATAATAATAAAAACTATAATAACAGTTATAAACTATTAAATTCTAGGTATTGGAATTTTCATAGGAATTTGTCATTGAATGTAATGAATATGAAAACTACATGAGGGGGCAGAGACAAGATCAGTTATGCAGCACAAAGGGAGAAAACAGAGCTGTGGGAGGGACCCAAACAGGCCCCACCTGCTACAGTCTGCTTTTTAGAAAACTTCATGAGGGGGCAGAGACAAAACCAGTTATGCAGCACAAAGGGAGAAAGCAGAGCTGTGGGAGGGGCCCAAACAGGCCCCACCCGCTACAGTCTGCTTTTTAGAAAACTTCATGAGGGGGCGGACACAAGACCAGTTATGCAGCACAAAGGGAGAGAACAGAGCTGTGGGAGGGGCCCAAATAGGCCCCACCCACTACAATCTGCTTTTTAGAAAACTACAGGAGGGGGCGGAGACAAGACCAGTTATGCAGCACAAAGGGAGAAAATCGAGCTGTGGTAGGGGCCCAAACAGGCTCCACTCGCTACAATCTGCTTTTTAGAAAACTACAGGAGGGGGCGGAGACATAACCAGTTATGCAGCACAAAGGGAGAAACAGAGCTGTGGGAGGGGCCCAAACAGGCCCCACCCACTACAATCTGCTTTTTAGAAAACTACAGGAGGGGGCGGAGACAAGACCAGTTATGCAGCACAATGGGAGAAAACAGAGCTGTGGAAGGGGCCCAAACAGGTCCCACCTGCTACAGTCTGCTTTTTAGTAAACTACAGGAGGGGGCGGAGACAAGATCAGTTATGCAGCACAAAGGGAGAGAACAGAGCTGTGGGAGGGGCCCAAACAGGCCCCACCTTCTACAGTCTGCTTTTTAGAAAACTACAGGAGGGGGCGGAGACAAGACCAGTCAACCTGCACAAGAAGAGAGAGAAGCAGTGAGTGGTCTTTATTGCAGGAAGCTCCTGCAGAGAGGCACAAGAAAAAAAAATCCAGGGCCGGATTCAAAGAGATTTGCGCATTATTTACGGAGGCGCAGGGCAACGTTTTTGCCCTGCGCCCCCGCAAATTTGCTCCGCTGCCCTTGATTCACGGAGCAGAAGCTCCGTGAATTGCGCGGGCGCGCCGGCAAAATGCCCGGCGCTAGAGCACGCAATTTAAATGATCCCGTAGGGGGCGGGAATCATTTAAATTAGGCGCGTTCCTGCGCCGATCGTAGAGCGCATGCTCCGTCGGGAAACTTTCCCGACGTGCATTGCGGCAAATGACGTCGCAAGGACGTCATTTGCTTCAAAGTGAACGTGAATGGCGTCCAGCGCCATTCACGATTCACTTACGCAAACGACGTAAAATTCTAATTTCGCGACGCGGGAACGACGGGTATACGTAACATGGGCTGTCCCTGCTAAAAGCAGGGGCAGCCTTGCGCGAAAACCGCCGTACGTAAACAACGTAAATTGCGTACGCAGGGCTCGCGCAACGTTGTGAATCGGTGTTAGTATGCAATTTGCATACTATACACTGAGCACAACGTGAACGCCACCTAGCGTCCACCTCAAAAATGCAGCCTAAGATTTGCGGGCATAAGAGCCTTATGCCGCGCAGATCTTAGGCTGCAGTCGGCGTAACGAGGTTCCTGAATCAGGAGCACTCGTTACGCCGGGGCAAGTAAGCAATTGCGCTGTGTAACCTATGGTTACACAGGCGCAATTGCTTCTTGAATCTGGGCCCCAGTCTTTATAATCCTTCATCTTTCTATCCAAATCTAAAAAAAAAAATTGTTGGCAATAAAAGGTTGATGCTTTTTAGTAGCAAGATTTGAAAGATTTGAAGTTTTCGGATCTCATGTAATTAAATAAATATTTTACAGTCCGTAATCAGAGGGGAAGATATAAAGCTGGTGAGGTTTTGATGTCCCTTCACTTCTCTCGTTCCTCTGAGGTATAGCCAAGCCTCGGAGGTTAAATGGGCCTCCCACAAAAAGAACATTTCTAAAACCTCTGCGGGAGAGTTATTTTCTGTGAACATTTGACATCGCTCTTGTAGATGGTGTCTTTTGTGAACAGTCTTTAATGTCCAAGTGTTATTATGGATATTGACAAACTCAACGGGAGCTTAACATTAATTGCCTCTGTGGCCATAGGCTTGGAATCAAAACAAAATGCAGAAATTTGAAGTAGGACAACTCAGGTTTTATTTTTTTGCTTTCAAGAGACACGGGGAGAAATGTTCAGACATTAGGCAGAACAATTTTCACACAATTATGTAACCATGCAACTTTAAAATCATCACATGGAACTTGTTGAACAAAAGGAGTTTGGGTGCATTTTAGGGTCAATGCATTGTAAAAAATATTGTGCTGGGTCTACTCAAAAAATTGAGGCAACTATTTGCGTCAGCTTTTTAAGTTCTGTCACCTAAATGTATTTTTGTCTGACTCATTAGACTTGTTATGCTTTTTAACTTTCTTGTTTTAAATAAAGCCAACTCATTTTTTTTTCAGTTTATAGACCATAGTGTTTTAAGTTAGGAATGCATACCTTAACTTGTCAGAAATTATAGATTTAAGTAAAGCCATCTCAATTTTTTAAGTTTATAGACCATAGGTTTAAATAAGGCCAACTACATTTTTCCAGTTTATAGACCATAGGTTTAAGTAAGGCCAGCTAAATGTTTCCAGTTTATAGACAATTGGTTTAAGTAAAGCCAAGTACATTTTTCCAGTTTATAGACCATAGGTTTAAATAAGGCCAACTACATTTTTCCAGTTTATAGACCATAGGTTTAAGTAAGGCCAGCTAAATGTTTCCAGTTTATAGACAATAGGTTTAAGTAAAGCCAGCTACATTTTTCCAGTTTATAGGCCATAGGTTTAAGTAAAGCCAACTCAATGTTTCCAGTTTATTTTATAGACTATAGCCCGGATTCAGAAAGGAGTTACGTCGGCGTATCTCCAGATACGCCGTCGTAACTCCGAATGCAGGCCGCTAGGGGCACTTCCCTAGACTTCAGCATCGAATATGCAAATTAGGTAGATATGCCGATTCAGAAACGTCGTCCGCCCGGCGCATTTTTTTTACGTCGTTTACGTAAGGCTTTTTCCGGCGTAAAGTTACCCCTGCTCTATGAGGCGTAGCCAATGTTAAGTATGGACGTCGGGCCAGCATCAAATTTTGCGTCGTTTACGTCATTTGCGTAAGTCGGTCGCAAATATAGGGCTTTGCGTAAGTTACGTTCACGTCGAAACCAATGAGGCTTTGCGGCGTAATTTGGAGCATGCGCACTGGGATAAGTCCACGGACGGCGCATGCGCCATTAGTAAAAAACGTAATTTACGTGGGGTCACCATTCATTAACATACAACACGCCCACTGCCTGGATAATTTGTATTATGCGGGCTTATGCCAGACCACATACGCTACGCCGCCGTAACTTAGGGCGCAGGTTCTTTCTGAATACAGAACCTGCCTCACTAGGTTACGGCGGCGTAGCGTATCTGAGATACGCTACGCCCGCACAAAGTTACGCCGGGCTTTCTGAATCCGGGCCCAAAGGTTTAAGTAAAGCCAACTAAATTTTTCTAGTTTTTAGACCATAGGTTTAAGTAAAGCCAACTAATTTTTTTTTTCAGTTTATAGACCATAGGTTAAAGCAGAGTTCCACCCAAAAATGCTTCGAAATCCCCCCCCCCCCCTCTGATGTCACAATTGGCTCCTTTAAGGGGGAGGAGGGAGCAGATACCTGTGTAATACAGGTATCTGCTCTCACTTCCGGGCATAGGTCGCCGTGGTGACCTACGTCATGTCCGGCGCCTTAACTGAAAATTGCTCGGTAATGCGACGCTGTACCCAAACAAAGTTTGCGTCCTTTTTTTCCCCACAAATAGAACTTTCTTTTGGTGGTATTTGATCACTGCGGTTTTTATTTTTTGCACTATAAACAAAAATAGACTGACAATTTTGCAGCCAAACTGTGCCCATTTAAAGCCTCACGGTGCCCATCTGCAGTATCATTGTGCCCATTTACAGCCTCACTGTGCCCATCTGCAGCCTCACGACCCATTTTCAGCCTCACTGTGCCCATTTTCAGCCTCACTGTGCCCATCTGTAGCCTCACTGTGCACATCTGCAGCCTCACTGCCTATTTTTAGCCTCCCTGTGCCCATCTGCAGCCTTACTTTCCCCATTTTCAGCCTCATATACCTGTCTTAACTGTTCTGCACCATCAACTGTGACAAAGCCCTGCCTCCTCGTCCGTGATAGACGGAACACTGATTCAGTTTCCCAGCATTGTCTATCACAGACGAGGAGGAGGCGGGGCATTTGTTACAGTGGACGGTGTGGACGGCGCAAAACAGTTAAGACTGACACAGCGGGAGATCCTCACTCGAGTATAAGCCGAGGGGGGCTTTTTCAGCACAGAAAAATTGAAAAATCAGCTTATACTCGAGTATATACGGCAATATTAGAGACAGGAAGAAAAAAATAGCGAAAGAGTCATGCAAAGTCCAACCTCCTAGCAATTTGTTTTAGATTTTTTTTCCTGTTTAAGTTAAATGTCCCACTTTCAATTTAGAAAATCTTATTTCACAATATTTCTCCCATTTTATGTTTTAGCAGTATGGCTAAAAACATTTAAGAAGTTATGTAATTTTTTTTTATTTAACATTTTCAGTTGTCTCAGCATGATAAGCTAACAAATCAGGAAAAGGTCAGAGTAATCTGAGAATATTTAACTGAGAAAAAGATCAGAGAAGGAAAAAAGTATCACTGAAGAAATAACCAGGTAACAGAAACCAAAGAGAAGCGGTTATCTGAGGACAGGCATAAGTGAGAATGAAGAGAATATATTATCCCCAAGCTCTTTTTTCGAGGTGGCCATAACACATCCTGACCTTGCTCACCACTTGTCTTCTTTTCAAAAAAGGACTCCATTTCTTTGACATGATGAAGCTCCTTTTACACATATATATATATATTTTAAATCATAAAAGTTTAACCACTTAAGACCCGGACCATTATGCAGGTTAAGGACCTTGCCCCTTTTTGCGATTCGGCACTGCGTCGCTTTAACTGACAATTGCGCGGTCGTGTGACGTGGCTCCCAAACAAAATTGGCGTCCTTTTTTTCCCACAAATAGAGCTTTCTTTTGGTGGTATTTGATCACCTCTGCAAGTTTTTTTTTTTGCGCTATAAACAAAAATAGAGCGACAATTTTGAAAAAAATGCTATATATTTTTTAATTTTTGCTATAATAAATATCCCCAAAAAATATATAAAAAACATTATTTTTCCTCAGTTTAGGCCGATACGTATTCTTCTACCTATTTTTGGTAAAAAAATGGATTGGTTTGCGAAAAATTTATAGCGTTTACGAAATAGGGAATAGTTTTATGGCATTTTTATTAATATATATTTTTTTTTAACTTCTAATGGCGGCGATCAGCGATTTTTTTTCGTGACTCTGACATTATGGCAGAGACATTTTTGGGACCATTGTCATTTTCACAGCGAAAAGTGCTATAAAAATGCATTGTTTACTGTGAAAATGACAATTGCAGTTTAGGAGTTAACCACTAGGGGGCGCTGAATGGGTTAAGTGTGACCTCATATGTGTTTATAACTGTAGGGGGGGCGGGGCTGGACGTGTGACTATCAGTGACATTGCCACAATGAAGATCGGGGAAGGTTTGTTTACACACACCTCTCCCTGTTCTTCAGCTCCGGTGACCGATCGCGGGACACCGGCGGCAATCGGGTCCCACGGGCGCGGTCACGGAGCTTCGGACCGGGTCGGCTGGGCCTTAAAGAGACACGTACAGGTACGTGCTCGTGCCATTCTGCCGAAGGGGTCCTTAAGTGGTTAAGAAATAAATTCCTTTTGTTTTTCAGGCAGTGGTTTAAATGATGGTTTATGGCACACGGTTGCAATTAACGCCAGAAGACATCGCGTCTCCCTAACATTAGACAATGGGGCTACGACACCGGTCCACGTCACCATGCCGCTACAGATTTCCACAGGACACCGCTATTATTTTGGAGGTGAGTGGGATCTTATGCCATCCTAATATGTTAAAAACAAGAATTTCAATAAATTGATGGCATGCTCTAGATTTGATATGGGGGTCATATGTATAAAAAAAAGACAATACTTAACATAAGGTCATCTAAACCAAACTGCGTTGGTGGCGTTTATACTGAACCCTAAGAAAAGTCTTCCGGGGAACAGAGGTGCTTATCTTGAATTGAGAACTGAACCCATGGGGGGTGAGATACATCAAAACAGGAGTGTATAGAATCCAATCAGCTTCCAGGTTTGAGCCAACGTTCACTTTGGGCCGATTTGGCATGCCGGTGTTCTGACGAGAAATTCCCCCATTGAATAATGCCTGCCTGGTACTCCGCATGCGCAGCGCTTGCGCAATACGGAGCCGCCTAAAGCCTCTGAACATCGGAATTAACGATCAGCTGTAGACGGTGCCTGCGTACAATAGCCGACATTGTGCCACATGCTCCCGATGCTCGTGCAAGTCTGCAAGGGGCGGAATTCTTCATGATGGGCACGTGTGAGGGTTGGATGCCTACAGAAGAAGGCATATTTTGTAAAGATGGGCAATTTTTGGGGGGGCGCAAACAAACTGAAAAAAAAAACAAAAACATCAATTGTAGCCACTGTGCCATCAAACGCAGCCACTATGCCCATCAAACGCAGCCACTGTGCCATCAAATTCAGCCACTGTGCCCATCAAACGCAACTGTACCCATAAGTTGCCACCAATGTGCCATCAAACGCAGCTATTGTACCCATCAATTGCTGCCAGTGTGCCCATCAATTGCTGCCAGTGTGCCCATCAACTGCCGCTACTGTGCCCATCAACTGCCGCTACTGTGCCAGTCCGGCAATTACCTTGTCTCATGGGGCAGCGGGTCATGGTGGTGTCCTCCACGCTCCTCGGTGTCTTCTCCCGTCCTCTGCTATGATTGGACACCTAATAGGCGGCGTCCAATCACATTGCCTGTCATTTCAGCCAATAAGATGACAGGTAACAAACCCGAGCACCTGATTGGCTGAGAGGCGGTTCAGTGTTAGGGAAGCAAATATTCTCATTCTCTTTCCTAGCACAACGCTAAGTGAACTGCGAGCACCCAGCATGGCGCCTGCTGTTTACCTTTTTGGACGCCTATTAGAGACTATGGGCCAGATTCACAAAAGAGATATGATGGCGTATCTCCTGATATGCCGTTGTATCTCTGAGATACGATTGTCGTATCTATGCGCCTGATTCATAGAATCAGGTTACGCATAGATAGCCCTAAGATCCGACTTACACCGTCGGATCTTAGGCTGCAATTCTAGGCCGGCCGATAGGTGGCGATTCCATTGCGGTCGGCGTAGAATATGCAAATGACTAGTTACGCCGATTCACGAAAGTCCGCTTTGCCCGTCGATGTAAATTTACGTTGTTTCCGTAGAGATACGCCACGTAAAACTAAAGCTGCCCTCTAGGTGGTCTAGCCAATGTTAAGTATGGCTGTCGTTCCCGCGTCAAAATTAGAAATTTCACGTCGTTTGCGTAAGTCGTCCGTGAATGGCGCTGAACGCCATTTACGTTAACGTCAAAACCAATGACGTTCTTGCGACGTCATTTAGCGCACTGCACGTCGGGAAATTTTAGGGACGGAGCATGCGCAGTACGTTCGGTGCGGGAACGCACCTAATTTAAATGGTCCCCGCCCCATTTGAATTAGGCGGGCTTGCGCCTGGCGAAATTTACGCTACGCCGCCGCAAGTTTACAGGCAAGTGCTTTGTGAATCAAGCACTTACGCTGAAAACTTGCGGCGGTGTAACGTAAATGTAATACGTTACGCCGCCGCAGCGTAGGGCGATTCTACGTGAATCTGGCCCTATGGCTCTAATCAGGTGCTTCCAAATAATACCCTGTCGCTGTAATTCAGGGGCCCGAAAAGTGTTCGGGCACCTGAATAGGGGGTGGCAGCGGCAAACCTAGATAGATAGTTTCATGCAATGCAATCTATGGTGGTAGAGAGGTGGCAGGAGAGCGAAATGTCATGAAAGACATTGGCACATGCATCAATATAAACACACACAATTTCAAATGCAAAGGTCTTTCCAATTTAAATAGAATCCCATAATGAAATGTGAATACTATATGTGTGATGAACAGATAAAAGGAACATAATAAGAATCCGGTCCGTTCATCGATAAAATACTGTGCTGAGTTCTGTTCTCATAACCTGAGAGTTTATGACAAAAGCTTGTGTAATAAAAGAACATCAGGAATGCTGGGACCTTGGGGTCATCCATCAATAGCGCTCATAAAAAAAGTAAACGCATTATGTGAGATTATGAATCTGATTAGACGCGGTGTCTGTCTCTTACCAAAACAGGCTGTCCGGATCATCCAGCCACCTCGTCCTGTATAAATCCAATCTCGTCATTTCAAGGATGTATGAGACTCATCTTTATTGATAATCAACCCAAGGACCTCATCTTGGTTCAGCGCGGCGTCCTGGGGAATTTCAGCGACTTGCAGATTGATATGTGTGGCATAAAAGACAGGTAATTTAATTGTTGTGTTTGAAGTGAACATTATATCATCCCTCCAGGGTACTCAGGGTCTTTCACTAGACCTCCGTCCAGGTAGACTGGAGTCTCTTGGGTAGGCCGAAAGTCGCCCAATGATGTCTAAGTCATCTCACATGGCATGTCTCCATTCCATGGAGCATAGGCTCTACACCAAAAATCTTCTGAATTACCCTACATGTCTAAATATAAGTACAGAGAAGAGCTCTATGACCTGTGTGAAAATGGTTCTAGCTAGTAACAGTTGGTAACATTTAAGTGGACTTGTTCTGTAATGTCAAAGATGTTTCACTGCTTATAAAAACCTTTGTCATGTCATACTTACCTCCACTGCGCACCGCGTTTTGCACAGAGTGGCCCGATCCTGGTCTTCTGTGGTCCCTCAGCGGCTGTCCCGGCTCCTCCCCGCAAGAGCTAACCGCCGTTCTGGAAAGCGCTCTCCCAAGGGGGTTAGCTTGCGGGAGCGCTCCCGTGATACAGACGGTGGCTATGACCGCCGACTGTATTACTCGGCCCCGCCACCGGGAGCCAATGGATGCACAGCTGTCAATCATCCAATGAATGAGCCGAGAAGAGCCGGCCAAGAAGCCAGCGCATTCACGACGCGGGGCTTTTCGAGGGCTCAGGTAAGTAAATGGGGGGCTGGGCGGGCCTATAAGCATCAGATGTTTTTTCACCTTAGTGCATAGGATGCATTAAGGTGAAAAAACGCAAAGCTTTACAACCCCTTTAAGTGTCGAAACATATCCCAGCATGTATATCTACTCCTTTATCCAATTACCATTGAATGTGTCAAGACAGATGTTGGTAGTCCAATCACATGACACTTTTTGACACTTGGACAATCAACATCTGCCTTGACAAGTTCCATTTTGTTTGGATTGAGTTGCCTGCCACACAGCTGGTGGGATTTAAAACCCTTGATTTTTTTCTGCAGGCTTCTGGGATGGATCAAAGCAATGATCTGTGCGGGAGCTAACCATTTAGAATTGCTCTGGCGGGGAAAAATGCCCCTTACACTTGTGGCCATTAGGAAGAATTACACCCTTACGGATAGATAAAAAGAACAATGGTGTCAGTGGGAACTTTCTGAGAGACAGAAATTGTTCATTGCTCAAGGAACCACAATAACCTCTGGAGGAAGCCAAGGGTTCCATGGAAACCTGGTTGAGAAACCCTGTAATAGATTTTGGAGATTTCAGGAGTGAGAACACCTAGTGATGTAGGCCGGCTAGAAACTCAATTACAAAATTCTGTCTTCCTTGGTCCCAAGGGGAACATGCTGGTGGTTACTATTGGGGTTATATGTGTAATATGCAGAGTGTAATGGAGTTGCATTATAGGTAGTTTGACCTACTAGTAGTAAGGTTATTTAAGGGATGGAGAGGGGGTGTTTACTTTGTGTATAAATTGTTTTTTAAATTGTATTATGATCATGTCCAGTGGTGGGTCATGTTGGGGGGGTGTAGTGTTCTATGTATAGAGTGTAATAGAATTGTATTATGATCATGTTCAGTGGTCGGTCATGTTGGAGGTGTAGTGTTCTATGTATAGAGTGTAATAGAATTGTATTATGATCATGTCCAGTGGTGGGTCATGTTGGGGGTGTAGTGTCCTATGTATAGAGTGTAATAGAATTGTATTATGATCATGCCCAGTGGTGGGTCATGTTGGGGGTTGTAGTGTTCTATGTATAGAGTGTAATAGAATTGTATGATGATCATGTCCAGTGGTGGGTCATGTTGGGGGTTTGGAGGTGTTACTTCCATGGGGTTCAGCCTTGTTGTCTACCCAAGGATTTTATATTTATTGTTTATGGAAACATACATAGATGTGTCCTAATTTAAACCTGAAATTTGTTTCTAACAATGATAAAAAAAGTTGAAAAAGAAACATGGACGGTGGTCGGGACCTCACCAATTGTAACAATCTCAATCTCTTTCACGCACGTCATGCTGGTCACTGTAGCTAACCATTATAATGAAAGGGATATACGATCAAACAACAGACACGGAGCTTTAAAGAGGACAAACACAGGAGGAATTTCAATGGGTTTTATTTGTTCCTTTTCCATTTTTTTTTTAAAGCGAATGCAGATTTAAAAGCTTCCGTGTTTTGCTGTTGAATGAATGCAGAATTGGAACGAATGTTGACAGATGATTTCACAGAGCGCTTAAATAGAACACAATTATATCTGTCTCTGGACCGATTTGAAACAAGTCTGTGAATGGAACTTAATTACTTATTTTGTGAATGTATGCCACAATTCTGAATAGACATCTGATTGGACAATTTATGTGAATTAGAGGATAGAGAATTTGTTTTTTGTTTTTTTGTTCAAAGGGAAAATAAAAGAAGGAATGAATGAAATATCCATTTGCTTTTCCAATGACAGTATTTACCTCCAACGACAGAACCCTTTGGTGTTTTTTTTTTTTTATTATAGCCTGTTATGCCGCGTACACACGATCGGTTAAACCGATGAGAATGGTCTGATGGACCATTTTCATCGGTCCAAACTGATCTTTGTGTGGGCACCATCGGTTATATAACCATCGGTTAAAAAAAAGCCAACTTGTTTTAAATTTAACCGATGGGAAAAAAAAACGATCGTTTGTAGGCACAACCATCGGTTAAAAATCCATGCATGCTCAGAATCAAGTCGACGCATGCTTGGAAGCATTGAACTTTTTTTTTTTTCAGCACATCGTTGTGTTTTACGTCACCACGTTCTGACCCGATCGTTTTTTTAACCGATGGTGTGTAGGCGTATGGGTAAGGATCTCGCGCCAACAATTACATAAATGAAATGTGTAAATATATGAGAGCTGCTCCCCAAAAACTCAAATAATGAATGCAAATATGGAAAGTAAAAGACAGGGGGTGCTAGTGAGAATGAAAATACATAAAATGAAAATCCAAAATACAAAAAGACAGTCACAATATATAGTCACAATTGTGCAAAAGTGAACGCTGTCCGTGCTGGGGAGACTTACAGCGTGCGCTCCACCTCTCGATGATGAGGAACCAGCTGGACCGGAAGGTGCTGTGCGTGTTCACGTACCGCCTCGACGTACGTTTCAATATGTCGTCATCAGGAAGCGTCCACGCTGTCTTTTACTTTCCACGATGGACCATCAGTCAGCTTCATCGGTTAACCGATGAAAACGGTCCATCGGTCCTTTCTCATCGGATGGACCGATCGTGTGTACGCGGCATTAGTGTAATATCTAAACTCAAACTCATGGCCATTGATGGCATCATTATTTATGTACTGTGGGTATGAAAGAATATGTTTGGTTCTTGTACTTAAACTTGCATTAAAATTGCAATATACACATATATGACACCAATGGCCCAAAAGTATTGGGACGCCTGCCTTTACACACACATGAACTTTAATGGCATCCCAGTCTTGGTCTGTAGGGTTCAATATTGAGTTGGCCCCGCCCTTTGCAGCTATAACAGCTTCAACTCTTCTGGGAAGGCCATCCACAAGGTTTAGGAGGGTGTCTATGGGAATGTTTGACCATTCTTCCAGAAGCACATTTGTGAGGTCAGGCACTGTTGTTGGATGAGAAGGCCTGGCTCACTGTCCCTGCTTAAATTCATCCCAAAGGTCTTCTATATCAGGTTGAGGTCAGGGCTCTGTGGAGGCCAGTCATGTTCCTCCACCCCAAACTTACTCATCTATGTCTTTATGGACCTTGCTTTGTGCACTGGTCCAAATCATTTGGTGGAGGGGGGATTATGGTGTGGGTTTGTTTTTCAAGGGTTGGGCTTGGCCCTTTTAGTTCCAGTGAAGAGAACTCTTAAGGCCCATAAACACAATCTGACTTTTTGACAACAAATGTTCGACGGACGTGTTTGATCGGACAATTTGACCGTGTGTACGGTATGTAAAAATCTATGTTTTTTTTTTATGTGAAAATCCCGAGATTTTAGCTGCCCCGCCTCCGTACTGCCTCCTGGCCTGGTGGCCATCTGTAAGCCCAGGGGCCCCATAATCTTCTATTGCCCGGGGGCCCCATGAGTTATCAGTCCGCCCCTGGAGACCTCCATTCACACAAGTGTTCCAGCATTCCTGTTTGGCTGAAGCGAATCGATCGACTTATATCAAAATTTGCCCAGTAGCTGCTGAACCGGATGAATTTTGATTACTCTATGGCCAGCTTTAATAAGTATTAATAAATGTCATGCGCTCTATTTTGGGACTACAGGATGCCATGCCGACACTCTTCTGATTGGTCCTTAACTGCTTGCCGACCAGCCGCCGCAGTTATTCGACGGCAGGTCGGCTCTGCTGGGCGAGAGCACGTAGCTATACGTCATCTCTCTCAACAGCCAATAGGGGCACGCGCCCCCCGCTCGCTCCTGCGCGTGTGCCTGGCGGTTGCGATCACCGCCGGGCACCCGCGATCGCTCGTTACAGAGCGAGAACCCGGGAGCTGTGTGTGTAAACATACAGCTCCCGGTCTTGTCAGGGGAGAAATGCCTGACCATCTGTTCATACAATGTATGAACAGCGATCAGTCATTTCCCCTAGTGAGTCCACCCCCCCTACAGTTAGAACACACCCAGGGAATATACTTAACCCCTTCCCCGCCCCCTAGTTTTAACCCCTTCCCTCCCAGTGGCATTTTTATAGTAATCAATGCATTTTTATAGCACTGATCGCTATAAAAATGCCAATGGTCCCAAAAATGTGGCAAAAGTGTCCGAAGTGTCCGCCATAATGTCGCAGTACCGAAAATAAATCGCTGATCGCCGCCATTACTAGTAAAAAAAAAAATATTAATAAAAATGCCATAAAACTTTTGCGCAAACCAATCAATAATCGCTTATTGCAATTTTTTTTTTTTACGAAAAATATGTAGAAGAATACGTATCGGCCTAAACTGAGGATTTTTTAATATATATATATATATATATATATATATATATATATATATATTTTGGGGGGATATTTATTATAGCAAAAAGTAAAAAATATTCATTTTTTTTTAAAATTGTCGCTCTATTTTTGTTTATAGCGCAAAAACTAAAAACCGTGAGGTGATCAAATACCACCAAAACAAAGCTCTATTTGTGGGGGGAAAAAAGAACGCCAATTTTGTTTGGGAGCCACGTCGCACGACCGCGCAATTGTCAGTTAAAGCGACGCAGTGCCGAATCGCAAAAAGTGACCTGGTCTTTGACCAGCAATATGGTCCGGGGCTTAAGTGGTTAAGCAGCAGCCAATACTTTGTGGCTTCAACCACAGATTAAATGGGCACCATAGTGGTTTTGAAGAGACCCACGCTGTGAGGGCAGAACAGTGCTGATGTGTGGCGGGCAGTGGGAGATGATGTCATCTCTCTTCTCCCTGTCGCAACTCGCTCTCACATTGAAGAGGCCTGACTGTGAGGGCGGAAGAGCGGTGATGTGTGGCGGGTGGTGAGAGATGATGTCATCTTTGCTCGTCCGCCCATTCGCTTCTCTCCTCTCATCCACCTCTCTCATGCAGTCCGCCCCCCGCTGCAGCAGTGACCCGCTGGTTAGGCAGGGACCCTGTGGCAAGAGACTCTGGGCTATAGCCCCAATAGCAACCCCCTAGTGACGCCACTGGAGCCCGCTAGAGTGCACTTGCTATAGGGATCACTCAGCAGGAGCAGGAGCTAGGAGTGTGGGGGGACTCCAGAAGAGGAGGATTGGGGCCGTTTGCTATTTAAAAAGATACATTTACAGTACAATGGCTTTATTAAGGTAGTTCGATTGGTATGTTTATTGTAGATTTCTTCTGCTTGACTACAGCCTGTTTAAAAAAAAAAAAAAACGTGTTTAGTTTCACAAATTCTTTAATGGGCCACTAAATCTAAAACGCAGTTTAGCTTTTATAACACATCGTTTGGTTACAATAAAAAGAAGAAGGCGGCTAACAACACGGGTCAGTACACAGCTTAATGCTTTTCCATTAATCCAACATTTTTAAGTCGCCAAAGAAACTTTAGGAGCTCATTCACACCTGAACCTTTTTATCTCCTGATACATTTTCCATTAACTTAATGGAAACACTTTAAGATGCATGTAAATGTTTATTTATTTATTTTTTATTTATTAGGTACATAGCACCATCAATTTATGCAGCACTTTACATATATATTATACATTCACATCAGTCCCTATCAGTTGCAGACATTTTTTTTGGGGGGGGCGGCAAACAACCACCCCCCCGGCAGCACCTCAAACCCCCCAACCCCCCCCCCGCTTGTTGTCTTACCCCATCTAGGTGGCAAGTGGCGGGTATCGGCCAGCGGGCATTGGCTGCAGCATAGGGCATCGGCAGCGATATCGTGCATCGGCAGCGGGATCGGGCATTGGGCATCGGCAGTGGGATCGGGCATCGGCAGAGGGATCAGGCATCGGCAGCGGGATCAGGCATCGGCAGTGCGATTAGGCATAGGCAGCAGGATCGGGCATTGTTCATCGGCAGTGGGATTGGGCATCGGCAGCGGGATCGTGCATCAGCAGCGGGATCAGGCATTGGACATCGGCAGCGGGATCAGGCATTGGCAGCGGGATCAGGCATCGGCAGTGGGATTGGGCATTGGGCATCGGCAGTGGGATCAGGCATCAGCAGTGGGATTGGGCATCGGCAGCAGGATCGGGCATCGGCAGCAGGAATGGGCATTGGCAGTGGGATCGGGCATTGGGCATCGGCAGCAGGATCAGGCATCTCCTCCGTTCCTCCATCTTGGTGGGCGTGTGTCTCCTCCTAGGCATCTAATAGGATCCCATGTCCTTTTAGTCAATGGGGTGACAGGTCTCAAAATCCGCTTCCTGATTGGCCGGGAGGAGGATCAGTGTTACAACAGTGAATATTACTTTGCTGTTGAAATATACATGGGTGAGCTTCGTTTACATTCTTATTCGCGCCCACCCTATTTTGAAGCCTATTAGAGCCTCTAATCAGGTGCTTAAAAAAAACACCCTCCCATTGGAATGAAAGGGGTTGACACATGGATAGGGAGGAGGGCATGGATAGGGGGGAGAAAATGGACGGGGGGAGGCGCCCTTGCACCCTTAATGGACGGGCCGCCCCTGGAACCTACAATCGAGGAGCTTACAATCTAAGGTCCCTGACTCGCATTCATACATACACATATTTAGGCCAATATAGACAGGAGCCAATTAACTTCCCAGCATGTCTTTGTAGTGAGGGAGGAAATCTGAGGTCCCGGAGAAAACCCATACAAGTACAGGGAGAACATGCAAACTCCAGGTGGGTAGTGCCATGGTTGGGATTTGAACTGAGGACTTCCAGTGTATTTACACACATTAACGTGTACTGCCATGCGTTTCTAATGCACGTTGCAATGTATTATGTATTGATGTGCAGCATGACTAATGCAGCCAATACATCTCATGAGTGCTAAGCTGCTGTATATCACATTCACGTCTTTGTATTTATCTTTGTGTTTATATACACTTTATTGTGATTGCTGGTCGTTTTTAGACATGTGATGGGCTTTAAATGGCTCCCGAGGATTAACCTGCGTCCTGCCCAATAAATAATAAAATAAATAAAAAATTTAAAACGCCCTGTCCCGACGAGCTGGCACGCAGAAGCGAACGCATACGTGAGCAGCGCCCGCATAAGAAAACGTAGTTTAAACCACACATGTGAGGCATCGCCGTGGTCGTTAGAGCGAGAACCATAATTCTAGCCCTAGACCTCCTCTGTAACTCAAAACACAAAACCTGTAGAATTTTTTCAAATGTCGCCTATTTACCCTTTTTAAGGGTAAAAGTTTGTCGATATTCCACGAGCGGGCGCAATTTTGAAGCGTGACATGTTGGGTATTATTTTACTCTGTATAACATCTTTCAGTCAATAAACGCTTATTGCGATTTATTTTACCAAAAATATGTAGAAGAATACGTATCGGCCTAAACTGAGGATTTTTTTTTATATATATATTTTTGGGGGATATTTATTATAGCAAAAAGTAAAAAATATTGAATTTTTTTAAAAATTGTCGCTCTATTTTTGTTTATAGCTTAAAATATAAAAACCGCAGAGGTGATCAAATACCACCAAAAGAAAGCTCTATTTGTGGGAAAAAAAGGACGCCAATTTTGTTTGGGAGCCACAGCGTACGACGGCGCAATTGTCAGTTAAAGTGATACAGTGCCGAATCGCAATGTCCTTTAGCTGCATATTGGTCAGGGTCTTAAGTGGTTAAAACACTACTTTACCTTCATTGCACGTTTCCCAGATTTCAGATCTACAGAAACAAAAGGAAGGGCACTCAGAATCTTTAATAAAACTCGTGTTCGCTTCTTCTCCTTGCTCAGATCCGTAGCGGAAATATCACACCGTACATTAGCGTGACGTCTGGCTCAGTTGATAAATACGCGGAGCCTCCTGAAGTAAGCCTCCGATAGGTCCGGACTCAGCAGAGAGACGGCGTCTTGGGTATTTTAGCCGAAAACACAATAAATTCTCCCAGTTAAGGGATTTGTTGTCAGTGCGGTGATATTCAATTTCAGATCCACAGCGTGTTCCGAACTTTATCAAAAGAGCCGGTACACGGGAAATCAAAGATTAAACTTAATTACACCTCATGCCTTGTTTTTTTATGTTGTGTCTTAAAGAGATTTCAAATCCCTCGTTGGGGAGCAAAGAGTTTCCAAATAACACACCTCGCTCCGAGACCGCATTCACTGCGACATCCTAGAGCTGCAACTATTATGTTCTATTATGTTCTATTATGTTGTAGTGCTTTAGTACTCTGGCCAAGGTGTTTATTTTAGCTTGTCAGCGGAGAGCACTTTTAAATTAACTTTACAAGTATGAGTCACACTTAAAGTAACTAAAGGCAGAACTTTTTCTTTTTAAGTTTTGGATAGAGTGGAGAAGGATTGGAACATCCCACTTCCTGTTTTGGCTATGGGACAGGAAGTGAAAGGAAATATCACCAAAGGGACACAGATGGCAAAAAACAAAAACCTGACAGGTGTTACCACTCTCTCTCTCTCTCTCTCTCTCTCTTACTCCCTCCTCTCCCCCTCTCTCTCTTTCTCCCCTTCACTATTTATCCCCCTCCTCACCTCTCTCTCTTCCTCCATCACTCTCTCCCCCTCTCTATCCCCTATATCTCCCCCAATCTTTCCATCCCTCTTATTCTCCCCCTTTCTTTCTTTCTTTCTTTCTTTCTTTCTTTCTTTCTTTCTTTCTTTCTTTTTTTCTTTCTCTCTCTCTCTCTTTCTCTCTCCCTCTCTCCCCCTTTCTCTTCTCTTTATCTCTCTCTCTTCCTTCCTCTTATTATTTCCCCCTCTCTCTCTCCCCTTCTCTATCTCTCCCCCTCTCTCTCTCCCCTTCTCTATTTCTCCCCTCCTCGCCTCTCTGTCTCTCTCTTCCTCCATCACTTACTCTCTCTCCCCTCTCCCCCCCCTCTCTCTCTCCCCTTTATCTCCCCCACTCTTTCCATCCCTCTTATTCTCCCTCTTTCTTTCTTTCTCTCTCCCTCTCTCCCCCTTTCTCTTCTCTTTATCTATCTCTCTCTCTCTCTTCCTCTCATTCTTTCCCTCCTCTCTCTCTCCCCTTCTCTGTTTCTCCCCCTCTCTCTCCCCTTCTCTATTTCTCCCCTCCTCGCCTCTCTCTCTCTCTTCCTCCATCACTCTCTCTCCCCTCTCCCCCTCTCTCTCTCTCCCCTTTATCTCCCCCACTCTTTCCATCCCTCTTATTCTCCCCCTTTCTTTCTTCTCTCTCTCTCTTTATCTCTCCCTCTCTCCCCCCTTTCTCTTCTCTTTATCTCTTCCTTCCTCTCCTCTTATTCTCCTCTTATTCTTTCCCCCCTCTCTCTCTCCCCTTCTCTATCTCTCCCCCCTCTCGCATCTCTCTCTCTCCCTCCATCACTCTCTCTCCCTCTCTCTCTCCCCCCTTCCTCTCTCTCCCCATCTCTGCTCTCCATCTCTCTCCCCTATATCTCCCTCTCTCTCCCCTCTCTCTCCCTTCTCTCTCCCTCTCTCTCCCCCTCCCTCTTATTCTCTATCTCTCTCTCCCCCCTCTCTATCACTCCCCTTCTCTCTCTTTCTCCCTCATCTTGCCCCTCTCTATCCCCCCTCCACCACTCACTCTCTCTTCCCTATCTCTGCCCTCCCTCTCTCTCCCCCTCTATTGTCCTCCCTCTTATTCTCCCCCTCTCTCTGCACTCTCTCTCTCACTCCATCTCTCCCCCTCTCTCGCTCTCCCTTCCTTCCTCCTCTCTCACCACTTTTTTTCTCCCCCTCTCTCTTCTCTTTATCTCCCTCTCCCCCTCTCTCTCCCTCCCCCTCCTTCCCCCTGTCTCGCCACTTTCTCTCTCCCCCTCTCTCTTCTATTTATCTCTCTCTCCCTCTCTCTCTCCTTTCTCTCACTCCCTCTCATTCTCTATTTCTCTCCCCCTCTCTATCCCTCCCCCTCTCTCTCTCTTTTCTCCCCCTCTTGCCCCTTTCTCCCCCTTCCCCTCTCACCCCTATCTCTGCCCTCCCTCTCTCTCCCCCCTCCATTGTCCCCCCTCTTATTCTCCCCCTCTCTCTGCACTCTCTCTCTCACTCCCTCTCTCCCCCCCTCTCTCTCTCCCCTTCCTTCCCCCTCTCTCACCACTTTTTTTCTCCCCCTCTCTCTTCTCTTTATCTCTCTCTCTCCCTCATATTCTCTCTATCTCTCTCCCCCTCTCTCTATCCCTCCCCCTCTCTCTCACCCATAACATTACTTAAAAAGTTGAAAATAATTCTGCACATATAAACAATAATAAAAAATATAACATTATCAATTATTAATTGTATTATTTTAAATAATATTACTATAATATAAAATAATATAGCATGTTTATAATATATTTCTATAATATATTACACCCATAACATTACTTAAAAAATATTAGGCAGAGGTCAGAATAGATGCAAAGTTTGATTATTTTTAACAATTTTTTCTTTAATTCATTTTACTGCACTATAGATAATTTTTTTTTTTTTTTTTTTTTTTTTGGGGGGTGTGTGTATGCAAAGTTTGCAAAGTCTTATAGTTGTTCTCTTTAGAAATCAGCCACAGCCTGAGCAAAAAAACCCTGTCCCCTGCCAGCAGGCTGCACTTGCTCTCTGTGTGGAAGCAGTGGTCTCCCTGTAGAGGCCCATGATGCCCCCAGAGTCAGAGCTTCAGCTTTTCATTCAGCATTGAGTGTATTTCTATTGATTGAAGAGTCAGTAGGGGGCGTTTCGGACCTCCACTGAGAGACCGCTGTTTCCATACAGATCACAACTGTCCTTCTCTACAGTTAGCTTGCAAGATAAAGGCTTTTCTGCTTAGGCTGTGATTGCTTTATAAAGAAAACTATCTAAGAATTTTCACCCTATGTTTTTTATTACTTTTTTTGCACCTAAAATATATTTAACTGATTTTAAACTGAAATTTAAATTCTGCTTTAAAAAATTGTAATTTGCAAACTTGTAGAAAAGGCCTAAAACTGTAAAAAATAAAATAAAAAACATGAAAATGGCAACTGTAAGGCCAATAGGTTCCATATTTGTATTAACTGCTTTCTTTTATGGAATATGTTTTTGTTGATTTTTTTCCCTGAAATGTCAGGTTACATGTTGTTCATACAAATCTCTCTGCTTCTCCATGTGGCTAAATTTCAGAGCACCGCCGGAGTATTTTAAGACATTCTTTATCTAAAAATGTTCTTTCAGTCAGATGTATCTTTTCCAATCACTCCAGAAAATTGTGTCTGAAATGGTTCTGTGTGGTTGGCAATTTGATTCCCCAGGATGCCAGGATGCTGTTGGGGTTTTACTTGAGCTTCTGGGAATTGATGCTAATAAAACTATTTCTGTAAGAAAGAGAATCATAATTTACAGGTTATACAGGCAATTTGGAATAAATATTTTCTATTTATTTTTTTTTATTTTTTTTTCTATTTGTTTGTAAATGGGATAAAAAAAAAAATTAGGAGAAACAACGTGACATGCCTACAAAGAGACTTTCTGCCACAAAAAAATACACTATTTTTGATTATTTTTAACTCTTCCCTTATTTTCTTTTTCAAAGAGCCATATGGAAGTTTTTAATGGCAGGACTCCGTGTCGTTGGAACGGCTTCAGTAGCTTCTTGAGGTCTATACAGATGATGGCAGTTACCGTGGGCCAGATTCACAAAAGAGATACGACGGCGTATCTACTGATACACCGTCGTATCTCTGTTTCTAACTATGCGGCTGATTCATAGAATCAGTTAGGCATAGCTAGTCCTAAGATCCGACAGGTGTAAGGGACTTACACTGTCGGATCTTAGGATGCAGTACCGCGGCCGCCGCTGGGGGCATTTCTCGTCGTAATCCAGCGTCGGGTATGCAAATTAGCACTTTTACGGAGATCCACAAAGCTTTTTCCCTTCGTTAAGTTGCCGTAAGTGTTAGTTTGCCGTCGCAAAGATAGGATACCTTTACAAAAGTGTAAAGGTACTCTACCATGCAAAAGTATACCCGTCGTTCCCGCGTCGGTTTTGAAATTTTTTGAAATCTTTTATTTTTCCCGCCGCAACTCTTTTTTACCCGTCGCGATTCACAAAACTCGGCGCAACGTAACTTTGCGCAAAGCACGTCAGGAAAATAGCGTCGGGAGCATGCGCAGTACGTCCAGCGCGGGAGCGCGCCTAATTTAAATGGGACTCGCCCCATTCGATTGGGCCCGCCTTGCGCCGGACGGATTTAAGTTACACCGCTGCAAATTTCCAGGTAAGTGCTTTGTGGATCGGGCACTAACTTGTGTAATTTGCGGCTGTGTAACTTAAATCAAAAAAGTTACGTTGCGCCCGCTGGCTGTGAATCTGGCCCTAAGTACTGACCCAAAAAATTTAAGTGGACCTTTCAGTAACCTTTCAAGTCTGCATTAATGAATTCCTGAAGTCACCATATGCAGGATAGACATGTGCGGTTTGTTCCTTTCCAAATCGAGAATCAGATGAATTTTTCATTATTCTGAAATTTGGATGTATCTGAATGTCCAAATTACAATAGTCACAAATTTAAACAAATACAAAATAACCAAACAAAAATTTTGCACGAAATTCGAATTAAAAAAGTTTTCAAATCAAATTTCAATTCAAATTTCAGGAGAGAATAAAATAGAATAAATAAAATTAAAGGAATAGAATAGAAAAAAATATATATTTTATATATATATATATATATATATATATATATATATATATATATATATATATATATATATATATATATAAAAAAAATAGAAAATAAAATAATAGAATAGAAAATAAAAATATTAGAAAATAACCAGTAAAACAGAAAATAATATAAAGTAAAGAATAGTAAAAAATTTAATAGAAAATAAAAGGATTGAATATAAAATAACATAATAGAAAATAAAAGAATAGAAAATAATAGAGTAAAACAGAACAAAATAGAATTGAAAATAAAAGAATAGAATAAAATTGAATAGAAAATAAAGAAATAAAATAAAAAAAGAATATAATAAAATAAATAATAAAATAAAAAGAATTCAACCGTCTATTGAAATTTTCGAATTCCTGAAGTCACCATATGCAGGATAGACACGTGCGGTCCGTTCCTTTCCAAATCGAAAATCAGATGAATTTTTCATTATTCTGAAATTTGGATGTATCTGAATGTCCAAATTACAATAGTAACAAATTCAAACAAATACAAGATAACCAAACAAAAATTTTGCACGAAATTCGAACTAAAGAAGTTTTCAAATCAAATTTCAATTCAAATTTCAGGAGAGAATAAAATAGAATAAATACAATTAAAGGAATAGAATAGAAAAAATATATATAATATATATATATATATATATATATATATATATATATATATATTGTAAGGGGTTAGCTCGGTAGTGGGGGTGTGTGACCCCCTGGATGGGTTCACTACACACTGAATTTATACAGACAGGCAGTCGAAGACGGTTGAAAACAAAGATTTTGGTTTATTCTTCCATCTTGCTGGAAACAAGTGCAAGCATCCAAACAGCATAAACAAAATTAAACATAAAATAAACCCTGGCCACTTGGGGCGTCTATCTTCACCACACAGGAACCTATCTATGGAGTCTGGCACAGCCTAGTGCTGGGCAGACACTGCTGGTCATACAGCAGAAAAACAAATAGTCTTTTGATTTTTATCACACAGAAAAATCAATCCTCTCCTCACCTCCTCAGAAGACTTTCAGCTACTGCTCTCCTTCACTCAGAAAGCATCAGGATGCAGCAGATCAGTGGTAATCCTCTAGATTACTTATAGAGGCCTTAATTGCCTCATTCTGAACAGCTGAAGTTTTCCAACGCCCTTAGACCCTTTCTGGTTACTTTTGCAGCCGACGCCTAATAACAATTGGTGTATTGTCTAAACAAGGCAGAAATGTATGTCCCGTCTGTGACAACACCCACAGATTTACCTGACTTCCTGTCACAATATATAATGAAATAGAAAATAAAATAATAGAATAGAAAATAAAAATATTAGAAAATAACCAGAAAAACAGAAAATAATATAAAGTAAAGAATAGTAAAAAATGTAATAGAAAATAAAAGGATTGAATAGAAAATAACACAATAGAAAATAAAAGAATAGAAAAGAATACAGTAAAACAGAACACAATGGAATAGAAAATAAAAGAACAGAATAAAATTGAATAGAAAATAAAGAAATGAAGTAAAAAAAGAATATAATAAAATAAAAAGAATATAACCGTCTATTGAAATTCAAATTTCAAATAGAATATATTGGAATCCGAATAGAATAGAAAAAACATGAATAGAATTGAAGAAAAACAATAAAATAGAAAGAATATAACATCCTTCCAAAAGTCAAATTTCGAATAGAATAAATTTGAATTTGAATAAAAAATAATAGAATAGAAAAAAAACAATAAAATAAAACAGAAAGAATAAAACTATCTTCCGGAATTCAAATTTCAAATAGAATACATTTGAATTTGAATAAAATAAATTTAAGTTTAAATAGATTTGAAAAGAATAGAATAAAAAAATGAAACAATAGAAAAGAATGGAATAGAATAGAATAGAATAAAAAAAACATAGAAGAGAAAGAATAGAACAATACAACCATCTTCTGAAACTCGAATTTCGAATTGAATAAATTTGAATTTGAATACAATAGAAAATATAATATAATAGAAAAGAAAAGAATAGAAAAGAATAGAAAAAACAAGAGAATAAAATGGAATAGAAAGAAGATAACCCTTTTCCAAAACTTGAATTAAAAAAAGAGAAATCGATTTTGAATGGAATTCAAATTCAAATCGATTCAAATTTTCAAATTGAGTTCAATTTGACCGAATTTGGAAAATTTAAATCGTTTTGACCTCGAATAAACAAAATAAATTCTGAAAATGAATTAAACGAATTAAGTAAATTTAACTAAACAAATTTATGTAAATAACGAACCGAAACAAAACAATTTTTATTTTCCTGTTCTGCACATGACTAATGCAGCACTGATATAAAGTAAATAGATAATGTCACCGGTCTGCTATAGGCAGAATGAAGCATTTCCTTTGTTTTCTCTTTCAGACTGAAACATGGGAGAGGGTCTCTTGCAATGCATTTCCCAAACCTTCACTCTGCTTCCTTGTAAGGGGGTGTTAGTACAATTCCAAGTTTGGCCACTAGGTGGCACTTTCCCAGGATATACAAAGGTTTATGAGCATTCAGGCTTTTTATGAGCTCAGAAACGACTCTTCAGAATGCAGTAGAAGCAGCTTGTTTGAGCTGCAGTGTGCATGAGCCCTAAGGCTGCATTCACACCTGAGCGTTTTATCGCCTGAAGCGCGACGCTCAAATACGCTAGAGGGGAAAAAATACATTATTCCCTATGGAGATGGTTCACATCTCCACGCCAATACGCTTGACGCCGAACGCCTGAAGCTCAAACAAGTTCCGGACCCTTTTTTGTCGCGCGTATCGGGTGGTTTGGTCGTTTTTTGAGCGTTTCCATTTCCCATAGAAAGTAATGGAAATGCTCGATTCAAGCGACTAGCACGACAACGAGCGTTTGCTACAGTACGAGCGTTTCGTCGCTTTAATCAATAGAACTTTTCACCCAGGCAGAAGATTAAAAAAATCTACAAACATAGCAACAAGTGATGAAAAGATGATAATTTTTCCTATTGGCTAAAATAAAAAATGTCGAAGTACAAAAACGTCGGACGACGCTGTATGCAAACGCGCAAATAAGCATGAATACGCCCGACAAAACGCCGGAAAAAAACGCCGGAAAAAACGACCAAACGACTGACGCTCAGGTGTGAATGCAGCCTAAAAGTCCCTGGGCCAGATTCAGAGAAGAAGTACGCCGGAGTATCTGCTGATACTCCGGCGTACTTTCAAATTTGCCACGTCGTATCTTTATTTGTAATTCACAAACAAGATACGACGGCATTTGGCTAAGATCCGACAGGCTTACGACTTCGTACACCTTCGGATCTTAGGCTGCAATTCTAGGCCGGCCGCTAGGTGGCGATTCCATTGCGGTCAGCGTAGAATATGCAAATGACTCATTACGCCGATTCACGAACATCCACTTTGCCCGTCGCTGTAAATTTACGTAGTTTCCGTAGCGATACGCGTCGTAAAGTTAAGGCTGCCCTCTAGGTGGTCTAGCCAATGTTAAGTATGGCCGTCGTTCCCGCGTCGAAATTTGAAATTTCACGTCGTTTGCGTAAGTCGTCCGTGAATGGTGCTGGACGCCATTTACGTTAACGTCTAAACCAATGACGTCCTTGCGACGTCATTTAGCGACGTCATTTAGCGCAATGCACGTCGGGAAATTTTAGGGACGGCGCATGCGTAGTACGCGCCTAATTTAAATCGTCCCCGCCCCATTTGAATTAGGCGGGCTTGCGCCGGACGGCTTTACGCTACGCCGCCGCAATTTTACAGGTGTGAATCAAGCACTTACGCTGAAAACTTGCGGCGGTGTAAAGTAAACGGGATACGTTACGCCGCGGCGCAGGTACCTGAATCTGGCCCCCTGCTACTTAATACTTTCGAGATTTACAGTATCGCTTTAACCCAAAAAAACTGATTTGTGACCAAAACCTGAAAAAATAAACTTTCCAAAATTGATGACATCATTAAAACGAAAAAGAAATAAAAGAAAAACTCCAGAAAGCCAAGCCTCTGTCCAAGGACTAATTAATTGGCTTCATGTATAAACAATAAGCAGTGGAAGTCTTCAGCAATTAGCTTTGCAATATTCATTCTAGGAATTGATGATCGGCCATTACTGTACATTATTTTATACCTTGATGCCCATTTTATTTGGTTATTAAAAACCACAGCATTGTTCTAATATCATTACAATCATCACAGACTGATTGATTTGAAAATAGTGTAGGAAGTCTGTGGCTGCAAAGTCCACATTCGACGTTGGCAGTTTCAATCTATGGAGGAACCTCAATTTGAAACATGGCACCAAAGATGGTGCCATGGGGATTTTTTTATTTTTTTTGGGGGGGAGGAAGCCATATTTCATTATCGTGGACCTGTCACTAAAATGAATGTATCATCGAAATCAACAGAGCACACATCGGCATTGGTAGTCGCATTCAACTGGAGGAGTTTTGTAATGTTGAAGACGTCATTACGAAGAAAAGTGCCACACTCCCATGACGTCACAAAAGTCCGAAAACTTCATTGATGGACAGCGTACACTGTGTCCGGTCACCATTGGTCTGCCCCTCTTGGACCTAGGATGGAAGGATGTGGTGTGTGTTATCCATCCATAAACATTTGAGGCCCCGTACACACGACCGAGGAACTCGACGTGCCAAACACATCGAGTTCCTCGTCGAGTTCTGTGTTGAAGCCGCTGAGGATCTTGGCGGGCCGACTTTTCCCATTGACTAACGAGAAAATAGAGAACATGTTCTCTATTTGGCCAGACGAGTTCCTCGTCGGCTTCCTCGCTGAAAAGTGTACACACGACCGAGTTTCTCAGCAGAATCCAGCTCCGATCGAGTTTCTGGCTGAATTCTGCCGAGAAACTCGGTCGTGTGTATGGGGCCTCAGACTTTTCTGACGTCATTGGAGTGTGACCCTCTTCTTCGTATTGTGGTGTCTCCTACAGAGACGTGAATGGGCTCCTTGGGCCAGGTTCAAAAGTCTGAAAAGTTCATTGATGCATTTATTCACCCTAAGTTTTCTCCCCTAAGGCTGGTCCTAGGATGGAAGGTGTGTGGTGTTCATCAATAAACTTGTCCGAATATTTTTACGTCTTTGGAGTATGACCCTTTTCTTTGTATTGGCGTGTCCCATACAGAGACGTGAATGGGCTCCGTGGGCAAGGTCCAAAAGTATAAAAAGTTAGTTGATGGACAGCACACACTGCATCAATTCACACTAGGTCTTCCCCCCTAAGGTTGATCCTAGGATGGAAGGTGTGTGTTGTTCATCAATAAACTTGTCCAATTTTTTTATGTCTTTGGAGTGTGGGCTCATTGGGTCAGGTGCAAAAGTCTGAAAAGTTAATTTATGGACAGCACACACTGCCTCCATTCACCCTAAGTCTTACCCTCTAAGGTTGGATATAGGAAAGTAGGTGTCTGTTGTTCATCAGTAAACTTGTCTGTATCTTTTTACTTCTTTTGGCATGTGACCCTTTTCTTTGTATTGGTGTCTCGTACAGAGATGTGAATGGGCTCCTTGCTGACTGCATAGTGGGAGAACAATTGGGTAACTTGATGCCGGGAGGTTTTAGAGTTTCTCTCCACTCATCCAAGTGTCTTCCTCTGTTCTAATGTGTGTTGGGAGCATCCTTCTGCTGGCTTGAACAGGTGCGCTACAGCAGGGGGGCACATCAGCATTATGGTTGCCCTTCAAGGGCTGGTTGTATCTGTAAGACTAGATGTCCATAGCACCCCACCTCCCCCCACCATCAGAAGTCAAGAGCCCCTCACCCTATCTTACATCACAGTGCACCCTCTTACCTTGTGGTGCTGCCAGTAATTAGCTGGGAGGCGAAGCTAGGAAGCAGAAATTGTAGGGTCTGCAGGAGGACCAGAGGAGTGCTGGAGCCAGAGTCTGCTGATTGCTGAGACCAGGGGAGGTGGAGACGAGAGCGTGGTGCAGCTGCACAGAGAGGTGCAGGGCCTGTAGGAGGCGTCCAGTCCTCCTCTCTGCTGGGGGGCGAGACAAGCCTCTTCATGGCTGCATGGAGAAGCACAGAATTTGGCGGGGGCATTCTGTTTTTCTCTTTGCTGCCGACTGCTAAGACAAGTAGAGGGCAGCGAAAAGGGGGGTGCTGCAGCTGCAGGAGAGATGCGAGGGCCACATGAAATGGCCCGCTGAGTCAGATAATGGTGTTGAAACCAATATCTATGTGGATGACAGATGGTGTTTAAGGTCCCCACTCCTATTTAGGAGTTGTTGCTCCATTTTGAGGTAGATTTCCTCTTTCATACCTCTTTGTATTGTGTAATTAGAACAGGGTGGTTTCACAAACTTTCACACCTCCCATCATGTTCTTTGACAATCAACATCTGCCTTGACACATTACATGGTGATTGAATTAAGGTGACCCAATTAACTGTGTGGCAATAAACACTGGGGTATGTTTCTGCCAAAGAGGCTACTTGCAACAAAACATCTTCAACAGTGTAGAACAAGTTAAAGTGAATGTGGCCAACTATTACTAGCTAACTCATCGGTAGGGCTGAGGTCAGGGTTGTGTACAGACCACTTGAGCTGGCTTATGCTGGGCCAGAAAAAATACTTCCCCCAAAAAGGTACCACAAGACTGGAAGAGTACAAGTGTCTAAAATTATATATTATGTATTTGTATGTTTTATCATTAACAGTAACCTTCATATTCTCCAAGGTGTGGGAAATACCCAAACTAATTGTCATCTGTAGAGGAGTCCACACACTGCGCAACTCTTCTTAGCTGATCTTTTACTATTCCTTATAAACCAAATTGCCATTCAGTATCTATCTGCCTATCTATATATCTATTTTATATGTTGTTGTTTTTATATATTGTACATATTGTTAGCGTTTACTTTTTCTCTTTATTAATACATATAAACCTGATTGCCATTAAGTTTTTGTATTTCTCTATCTATCTATCTATCTATCTATCTATCTATCTATCTATCTATCTATCTATCTATCTCTCTATCTCTCTTTCTTTCTCTCATTTTCGACCCTCTCTCTCTCTCTCTCCCCCCGCCCCTCTCTCTCCCTCTCTTCCATTCTCTCTCTCCCTCTCTTCCATTCTCTCTCCCTGTCTTTCTCGCTTTCTTTCTTTCTTTCTTTCTTTTTCTCTCTCTCTCATATCTATCTATCTATCTATCTATCTATCTATCTATCTATCTATCTATCTATCTATCTATCTATCTATCTATCTATCTATCGTCTATCTCTCTCTCTTTCCCTCATTTTTTACCCTCTCTCTCTCCCCCCGTCTCTCTCTCTCCCTCTCTTCCATTCTCTCTCTCGTTCTCTTTTTCTCTCTCTCTCGCGCTTTCTTTCTTTCTTTCTTTCTTTCTTTCTTTCTTTCTTTCTTTCTTTCTTTCTTTCTTTCTTTCTCTCTCATATCTATCTATCTATCTATCTATCTATCTATCTATCTATCTATCTCGTCTATCTCTCTCTCTCCCATCTCTCTCTCTCTCTTTCTTTCTTTCTTTCTCTCATTTTCTACCGACCCTCTCTCTCTCTCTCTTTTTCTCCCTCTCTCTCCCCTTCTCTCTTTTATTCTCTTTTTCTCTCTCTTTCTTTCTCTCTCGCGCTCTCTTTATTTCTTTCTTTATTTTTTTCTCTCTCTCTCATTCTCTCATATCTATCTTCTATCTACAGTATTTCTTTCCTTCTTTCTTTCTTTCTTTCTTTCTTTCTTTCTTTCTTTCTTTCTTTCTTTCTTTCTTTCTCTCTCTCTTTCTCTGTGTTTCTCTCTCTCTTTCTCACTCTCGCTCACACTCTCTGTGTTTCTCTCTCTCTTTCTCACTCTCGCTCACTCTCTCTTTCTCTTTATTTATTTATTTCTCATTCTCCTTCTCTCTCTGTCTTCCCCACCTCTCTCTCTCTCTCTCTCTTTCTCTCTCTCTATCTCTTTCTCTCACTCCCTCTCTCTATCTATCTCTCTCTCTTTCTCTCACTCTCTCTCTCTCTTTATTTCTTTCTTTCTCATTCTCCTTCTCTCTCTGTCTTTCCCCCCTCTCTCTCTCATTCTCTTTCTCTCTGTCTCTCTCTCTCTCTCTCTCTCTCTCTCTCTCTCTCTCTCTCTCTCACCCGTGCTTTCTTTCTATTTCTTTCTCTTTCTCTCTCTCTCTCTCGCTCTTGCTCCTTCTTTCTCTCTCTTTTTTTTCTCTCTCTCCTCTCCCCACCTCTCTCTTTTTCTCTCTCTCTCCTCCCCCCACCTCTCTCTCTCATTCTCTTTATCTCTCTCTTTTTTTTCTCTCTCCAGCTCTCTGTATTTATTTATTTCTTTCTCTCATATCTATCTATCTATCTATCTATCTATCTTTCTACAGTCTCTCTCTCTTTCTTTTTCTTTCTCTCTTCTCCCTCTCTCTTTCTCTCTCTTTCTCTCTCCTTTTCTTTCTCTCTCTCTCTCTCTCTCTTTCTCCCCTCTCTCGCACGCGCTTTCTTTCTTTTTTCTCTCTTTCTTTCTCTTTCCTTCTTTCTTTCTTTCTTTCTATCTTTCTTTCTTTCTTTCTTTCTTTCTTTCTTTCTTTCTTTCTTTCTTTCTTTCTTTCTTTCTTTCTTTCTTTCTTTCTTTCCCTCTTTCTTTCTCTCTCTTTCTTTCTATCTGTTTATCTCCATCTCCTTAATTACCATTAATTCCTTTCTACAGTCAAGTCTTCTCTTGCCGGAAGGCTGTCACTTTTCTCGGTGCCTGTAAAGTCTGTGGATGACCTCTCTCTGACATCCAATTGTTCTCCAGTAACGGGTTACAATGTTCCAATTATTATCTCTCCGGATTCATACATATTGTAACACGTTTTATAATCTCATTGCATTTGTCATCTCTGTGTGTTTCAGACTGAGGATTAATTAATGGTCAGAATTCCGAGCGTAGAGATGTCTTTAAGCTTCTGAAGTTTTATAAACACGGGCTGATTAAAATGCATGCATTCACTGAACCTTTTTTGTTATGCAGATATTCATGAAAAACAAAAAAAAAATCAAAAATAAACGTTTCAGACCTCAAATAGGCTCTCTCTTAAGTTTGATATTCCTCTGAAAAAACAAAAAAACAAAAAAAAAAACAGAAAGCGTAGTTTGTAATTGAGTCTGAGGCGAGCGTCTTTTGTGAGAGCGGTTGACTTTTGTTTAGTAATTTGCTGTATCTGGTTCATCAATTTCAAGAGTATCCGGCATTTGAAATTATTGATTTGCTCAGATCTCTTTCAGTCTCTCCACAGCTAATTAACTGTCGTTCTCGTTTGGAAAGTCGTTTTCTTTGCATTCCGTCGCTCTCAGCTGCTTCCCAGTGACTCTCACCAACCAGACTCTATGGACTTTTTTTTTTTTTGTCTCCAACAGATGCCTGCCAAATCACTGCGAACACGGAGGAGCGTGCTCACAGACTTGGAGCGCCTTCCACTGCGACTGCGGCGACACGGGCTACGCCGACGCCACTTGCCATAGCTGTAAGTACGCTTTGTTAGTACCAGTAAAAGGTGTGTTGTGAAAGCGGCCAAGGCCTCTAGTTTATCTTTTGTCCTCCACCCTCTTCCATCTGTTCCTTTGTCCATGCACCAAGCCAATAAAAAAAAAAAAAAAGATCAGCAAGACAAACCTGGCAAAAACCGTAGTGAAATTTGATTTTTTTTTCCTATTGTATCAATAGCTGTGATTTTCAAGGCATTAAAATGGTTGTAAAGGCTGAAGGTGTCCGCAGCACCCCCTCCCCCAAATACTCACCCGAGCCCCATCTCTATCCAGCGATGTGCATAAGAGCAGCAACCCTCCTGGGTCTCTGCCTCCTCATTGGCTGAAACAGCAGCCGGAGCCAGAGCTGGGACTAGTGGTGGGCAGGGCGGATGGTTGCCCTGGGACTTCCACTGTGGTGCCATGTGAGGATTGGGGGGGATTAGGGGGGGTGTGTGGAGTAGGGGAACGTGGGGGGTGGCAGGAGGTAAGAATTGTTCTAGAAGGGAAAATTTGAAGAGGTGTGCTAGGAGTGGTGATTTGGAGGAATTTGTGTTGGGAAGAGGGATGGGGGTAGAGGATTTGTGCTAGGAGGGGAGATTTAAGGTGGGGGTTGTGCTATAAAAGTAATATGGTAGAGGGGAATTATTTATTTGTGGGGGGGGGATTTGTGCCAGTTGGGATGGTTGGGCGTGATTTGTGTTGGAGGGGGGGGGGGGTCCTATGGGAATGGTCCACCCTTTGCAGCTATAACAGCTTCAACTCTTCTGGGAAGGCCGTCCACAAGGTTTAGGAGTGTATCTATGGGAATGTTTGACCATTCTTCCAGAAGCGCATTTGTGAGGTCAGGCACTGTGAATCGAGAAGGCCCGAGGTGCAGGCCAGTCAAGTTCCTCCACCCCAAACTCGTTCATCCATGTCTTTATGGACCTTGCTTTGAGCACTGGTGCCCAGTCATGTTGGAACGGGAAGGGTCCATCCCCAACTTGTTCCCACAAAGTTGGGAGCATGAAATTGTCCAAAATGTCTTGGTATGCTGACGCCTTAAGAGTTCCCTTCACTGGAACTAAGGGGCTAAGCCCGACCCCTGAAAAACAACCTCACACCATAATCCCCCCTCCACCAAATGATTTAAACCAGTGCACAAAACAAAGGTCCATTAAGACATGGATGAGCGAGTTTGGGGTGGAGGAACTTGACTGTCCTGACCTCAACCCGATAGAACATCTTTGGGATACATTAGAGCGGAGACTGTGAGCCAGGCCTTCTTGACCCCATAAGTGCCTGACCTCACAAATGCGCTTCTGGAAGAATGGTCAAACATTCCCATAGACACCCTCCTAAACCTTGTGGACGGCCTACCCAGAAGAGTTGAAGCTGTTATAGCTGCAAAGGCGGGGCCAACTCAATATTGAACCCTACGGACTAAGACTGGGATGCCATTAAAGTTAACCACTTGCCGACCTCCTCATGTAGATATACGTCAGCAGAATGGCACGGACAGGAACATCAACGTACCTGTACGTGCTCTGCTTGACGTGGGTGGGGGGTCCGATCGGGACCCCCCCCCCCCTGCTACATGCGGCGGTCGGTAAGCCTCAGGGAGCGATCCGGGACGACGGCGCGGCTATTTGTTTATAGCCGCTCCGTCGCGATCGTTCCCCGGAGCTGAAGAACGGGGAGAGCCGTGTGTAAACACGGCTTCCCCGTGCTTCACTATGGCGGCGCATCGATCGAGTGATCCCTTTTATAGGGGTGACTCGATCGATGATGTCAGTCCTACAGCCACACCCCCCTACAGTAGTAAACACACACTAAGTGAACACTAAATGTTACAGCGCCCCCTGTGTTTAACTCCCAAACTGCAACTGTCATTTTAACAATAAAGAATGCAATTTAAATGCATTTTTTGCTGTGAAAATGACAATGGTCCCAAAAATGTGTCAGAATTGTCCGAAGTGTCCGCCATAATGTCGCAGTCACGAAAAAAATCGCTGATCGCCGCCATTAGTAGTAAAAAAAATAAAAAAAAATAAAAATGCAATAAAACTATCCCCTATTTTGTAAACGCTATAAATTTTGCGCAAACTAACCGATAAACGATTATTGCGATTTTTTTACCAAAAATAGGTAGAAGAATACGTATCTGCCTAAACTGAGGGAAAAAAATGATTTATATATGTTTTTGGGGGATATTTATTATAGCAAAAAGTAAAAAATATTGAATTTTTTTCAAAATTGTCGCTCTATTTTTGTTTATAGCGCAAAAAATAAAAACCGCAGAGGTCATCAAATACCACCAAAAGAAAGCTCTATTTGTGGGAAAAAAAGGACGCCAATTTTGTTTGGGAGCCACGTCGCACGACCGCGCAATTGTCTGTTAAAGCGACGCAGTCCCGAACTGTAAAAACCCCTTGGGTCTTTAGGCTGCATATTGGTCCGGGGCTTAAGTGGTTAAAGTGTGTGTAAAGGCAGGTGTCCCAATACTTAATGTAGTGTACTTGAAAATGAGATAGAACGATCTAGAAGTCTCATTTTATCCACGAGCAGCTGAAGCCAATTCTGTCATAAAGAATTCCCGACTGTCATTTTGACAGCTGTAATTAGGCAAGGATAGACTACAAATATCTTCAAATTGTGTTGAAGTTCTGTACTATTTTTATATCGCTGACTAAAGTTTAGCTTTAAGAATAAAATATACACCCTTTTGGAATTGCTCAAACAAACCTAGGCGGAAAACAAGATAATTTATGTGTTTTAACAAAACTCAGGTTTTGAAGACAATCCAAGAAAATAGTAAATGATGTTCTGTGGATTGTGCCTTATTGATGTTTTTGGCATTCCTGGTTGATTATTCGAAGTGAACACGGCCCCGCTTTGCTAAGGGAGCTTTTTCTACCAGAATAATATATAACCTCTTTGACTTCTAATGCCTTGTTCTCTTTTACCTATAATACGTATTGCCACCAACAACTTTAGTGGAGTTCTGTAAACTGAGTGTGACTTTCGCAAGCAATAAATATAGAATATTAATTAGTACACCCTCTTAAGACCATATGTTATTCCTAACCCAGAGCAATGAAGTGTTACTCAATTAAAATGTACCATTTAGTAACTAGAAGAAGGAGAGCCTGGAAAGGAGGTAAGTGTGGAGGTGCTGATGGTTCTCCAACCTCCAGACATGAAATCACAATCCGAATGGAAAACTTCTACCTTCCCCCATAATTATAGCTGTGGCTTAGAGGTATAATAAACATCTTATTAAAAAAAAGTAGTTCACTTTGTTACCAAGTACTTGGGGCCAGATTCACAAACGAGATACGACGGCGTATCTACTGATACGCCGTCGTATCTCTGTTTCTAACTATGCGACTGGTTCATAGAATCAGTTACGCATAGCTAGCCCTAAGATCCGACAGGTGTAATTGAATTACACTGTCGGATCTTAAGGATGCAATTCTAGGCCGGCCGCTAGGTGGCGAGGCCATTGCGGCCGGTGTAGAATATGCAAATGAATACTTACGGCGATCCCCGAACGTCCGAACGGCCCGTCGATCTAACTCTACATCGTTTCCGTCTAGTTACGCCGTGTAAAACTAGGGCTGAGCCCTAGTTGTCTTAAGCCATGTTAAGTATGGCCGTCGTTCCCGCGTCGAAATTTAAACATCAACGTCGTTTGCGTAAGACGTCCGTGAATGGCGCTGGACGGCATTTACGTTAACGTCTAAGCAAATGACGTCAGTGCGACGTCAGTAAGCGCAATGCACGTCGGGTAATTTACCCGACAGAGCATGCGCCGTACGTTTGGCGCGGGAGCGCGCCTAATTTAAATGGGACTCGCCCCATTCAATTGGGCCCGCCTTGCGCCGGACGGATTTAGTATACACCGCCGCAAATTTCCAGGTAAGTGCTTTGTGGATCGGGCACTAACTTGGAAAAATTGCGGCGGTGTAACTTAAATCGGAAAAGTTAAGTTGCGCCCGGGCTACGTGAATCTGGCCCTTGTTTCCAGTTTCTATGTCTATTCAAATAATATTATGAGGCAGTGATCTCCAAACTGTGGCCCAGGGGGGTGGATGTGGCACCTTTGCTTTCCTTTATCTGGCACTTGTGGCACTATTCCTCCCTACTATTGCTCCCACTGATACCATTACTTTCACTAAAACCAATGATGGGGTACTATCAGGGGCGTAACTGGAACCTTCAATGCCCCGGTGCAAGAAACCATGATGGGCCCCCCTGACAGAGGGGGGGGGGCAGGGAGAACTGTCGGCTCTGAGCTTTATGAGAGATACGCTCTATGCTCAGAGCCCTGGGTCTAGCAACCCCGCTGGGGCCCCCGACAGTGGCAGAATGCTGGGGCCAGGTCTTAAGTGCAACTGCTGCGACCCTGGGTACTACTTGTGGGGAGGTGCAGTGGTACAAACAATTCAAAGTCCAGTTGCAGAGAAAAGAATCGATCTTATAGTGACCAGGGCCCGGATTCAGAAAGAATTGCGTATCTTTAGGCAGGCGTAGAGCATCTCATATACGCTACGCCGCCGTAACTTTAGAGAGGCGAGTACTGTATTCAGAAAGAACTTGCGCCCGAAGTTACGGCGGCGTAGCATATATGGGCCGGCGTAAGCCCGCATAATTCAAAGTAGGCTGGTAGGGGGCGTGTTGTGTGGAAATGAATCGTGACCCCACGTAAATGACATGCCTAACGAACGGCGCATGCAGGCGCATGCTCAGTATCATGTTGAAATTTCTCTGTAAATTACGCCGGCTCAATGCTTAGTTGACGTGAACGTAACCTACGCCCACCCCCATTCACATATGACTTACGCAAACAACGTAAAATACGACGCTGTTCCGACGTTTCCGACGTCTATACCTTAACATGACTTACCCCTGCTTTATGAGGGGTAAAGTTACGCCGGTCGAACGCCTTACGTAAACAGCGTATTTTAATACGCCAGCGCAAGTACGTTCGTGAATCGGCGTATCTAGCTCATTTGCATATTCGACACGGAAAAATACGGAAGCGCCCCTACCAGCCAGCGTAAATATGCACCCCAACATACGACGGCGTAGGAGAATTACGCCGCTTGTATCTTGGCAACAGGAGATACGTCGTCGTAAGTCCTTTGTGAATCCGGGCCCAGGTCTCAAGTGTCATGATAAGTAGAATGCGGCCTGACTGGTCCATACCCACATAGGGAGGTATCCAGGAAGGATGGCATGTCCCTATCCTTTCCATATTTATCTGGAACTTCTCCCTACCACTAATCACTGTCCCTACCAGATGGGTGACCCGTCCCTACACTACCCATTTTGCGAGATGCACGCCAAGCCTGGGTCTTAAATTGACTGCCTGACCATAGATGGCATGCACCGTCCGTAAATGGAACCCAGTGCGCATGCTCCTAATCACGTCGCAAATAGTCAATGCTTTCGACGTGGATGTAATTTACGCAAAGCTCTATTCGCGAACGACTTACGCAAACGACGTAAAATTTATAAAATTCGACGTTGGAACGACGTCCATACTTAACATTGGCTATGCCTCATATAGCAGGAGTAACGTTACGCCGGAAAAAGCCTTACGCAAACTACGTAAAAAAATCCGCCGGGCGCACGTTCGTTTCTGAATCGGCGTATACCAGCTCATTTACATATTCTACGCTGAAATCTACGGCAGCGTCACCTAGCGGCAGGCGTAAATATGCAACTAAGATACGACGGCGTAAGAGACTTACGCCAGTCGGATCTTAGCCTAATTTTGGCGTATCTTGCTTTCTGAATACAGAAAGAAGATACGCCGGCGCAGCTTTGAATTTACGCGGCGTATCAATAGATACGCCGGCGAAAATTCTTGCTGAATCTAGCCCTTTGTTTTTTTCATGCTGAAAAGTGTACGCGGCATCAGTGCTGCTGATCTCCTGAAACCTTTTTGTTCAGGCTCATGTGACAGGGTGACAATGCCAGAAGCACACAACACACAAAAAAAATAAAAAATAAAACCTCTGCAGGGGACAAAGCCCGGAAATATTGTTTTTCTGAAAATGTACAGTTAACATTTACTGGATTCATCAGACTGGAAAACCTCCAATGTGGCAATTGTAGAAATGTGGCATCCTGTCAGTCTGTACTCACTAGCACACCCTATGGCTGGGGTCACGACCTCCAAATGTTTCTTTCAGCCACTTAACAGTCTTTCTGTCATTGCAATAAGATTTTGTCCCCCCTCAGGCTCACTAACCATCTTATGTCATTTTGCATTTGCTTCATGTTTGACATCTACATACAGATTGTCAGTCCCATCCAGCAAAGAAACAGTAACTGCTGATTATGCGTAAGAATACGTTGTGGTCGTGTTAGGTGCCTGCAAGGGTCGTGTTCGTGTTTCACCTAGAACAACCCTTCCCAACCTTTTTTTTTTTTTACCATGGAGAAACCCTAGAAATCGTTTTCAGGTGCATTGACATGAAGGAGTAGGCTGTAGAGAGTTTTAAATAAAAAGAAAAAAGGATATGGTACGCCTAATAATCATACATACCGTATTTATCGGGCTATAACGCGCCCCGGCGTATATCGCGCACCCCCGAACTTGAAGGAAGATTCCTGCAAAATAAAAAAATACTTACAGTTTGGATGCCCCTCGTCGGTGTCTTGCCCGTCGTCCATCGCGTCTTGCCCATCGTCCATTGGCGGCCTCGTCCGGTCTGGTGTCCTTCTGGGCCATCCCCGCTTGATCCCCGCTTCCCGCGCTGTGTTCGAACCACTGCGCCGACATATGCCGAGCGGAGTACACTCAGGTATAGTCGGACGGGCTCGGCTCCTCTTGCGTACAGGACGCACAGGACGTGACCAGGAGAGGAGCCGAGCCTGCCCGACTATACCCGAGTGTACTGCGCTCTGTATATGTCGGCGCAGTGGTTCGAACAAAGCGCGGAAAGCGGGTATCGGCTTTATCGCACACCCATGATTTTGTCCTGATTTTCAGGGCAAAAAAGTGCGCGGTATACGCCGATAAATACGGTAGTTAGTCAGGTTGAAAAAACACACAAGTCCATCCAGTTTAACCATAAAAAAATAAAATAATAATAATATCATACAATCCCATATACCCAATCCTATACCCACAGTTGATCCAGAGGAAGGTAAAAAAAACAGCAGAGCCATGATCCAATTTGCTACAGCAGGGGAAAAAATCCTTCCTGATCCTCCGAGAGGCCATTGGATTTTCCCCAAATCAACTTTACCTATAAATGTTAGTACTCAGTTATATTCTGTACATTTAGGAAAGAATCAAGGCTTTTCTTAAAGCAATCTACTGAGCTGGCCAGAACCACCTCTGGAGGGAGTCTGTTCCACATTTTCACAGCTCTTACTGTGAAGAAACCTTTCCGTATTTGGAGATGAAATCACTTTTCCTCTAGACCAGTGGTCTCTAAACTGCGACCCGGAGGCCAGATGTGGCCCTTTGCTTGCTTTTATCAGGCCCTTGGGCATCATTTCATCCACTAACACCAACATTAATCCCCGCCCTCCCCACTGAGACCACTGAAGGGGGAAAATTGCTCCCAATTATACCAACAATGGGGCACAATTCCTCCCAATGACACCAACAATTGGGCAAAAAGACACCAATGTTGGGGTACAATTCCTCCCACTGACACCAACGAAGGAGCATTGTTTATTCCCACTGATGTTGGGACCTTTTCTACTCCCAATGGCCACAGTCTGGCCCCCCTAAAGGCTGAGGGACAGTAAACTGGCCCCTTGTTTGGAGATCCCTGCTCTATCTAGAGTGCCCCTGTGTCTTTAGTGTTGACCGTAAAGTGAATAACTCAACACCAAGTTCACTATATGGACCTCTTATATATTTGTACATGTGGATCATATCCCCCCTTATTCTCCTCTTTCCAAGAGTGAATAAATTCAAATCTTCTAATCTTTCCTCATAGCTGAGCTCCTCCATGCCTCTTATCAGTTTGGTTGCCCTTCTCTGCACTTTCTCCAGTTATCCTTTTTGAGAACTGGGGCCCAAAACGGAACTGCATATTCCAGATGAGGTCTTACTAATGATTCTCTCTCTCTCTCTGGAGTCCATACCTCTCCTATACAAGAAAGGACTTTGCAAGCTTTGGAAACCGCAGCTTGGCATTGCATGTTATTATTGAGCTTATGATCTACCAAAACCCCCAGATCCTTCTCCACTACGGATCCCCCCAGATCCTTCTCCACTACGGATCCCCCAGATCCTTCTCCACTACAGATCCCCCCAGCTGTACTCCCCCTAGTATGTATGATACATGTTCCATATACCCCCCAAGTGCAGAACTTTACAATTAGACAGAGCATTGAGGTCGGCTTGTAAATTGGAGACATCCTGTAAGGACGTTATTCCACTGCATAGCTTGGTGTCATCTGCAAAGACAGAAATTTTACTTTTGATCTCAGACCCAATATCATTTATAAAGATATTAAAAAGTAAGGGTCCCAACACTGAACCTTGGGGTACACCACTGATAACCTTAGACCATTCAGAGTGAGAATCATTAACCACGACTCTCTGAATTCTGTCTTTCAGCCAGTTTTCTATCCATTTACAAACTGATATTTCCAATCCTGTAGACTTCTTTTTACACATGAGCCATGTGTGCGGTACTGTATCGAACGATTTAGCAAAATTCCAAGTATACCACGTCCACCACCACCCCTCTGTCCAAGTATACCACGTCCACCGCCACCCCTCTGTCCAAGTATACCACACGTCCATCATGAAGCTAAACTCATTTTAAAAATAATAACAGCCAAACAAATTACAAACACACACAATGAAAATTGTAGTGACCCCTTACATTGGTGGCCTTGTAGAAATACGCCTTTACATTGGTGACCAAATGACTTACATGGGTGTTCAGTATAGAAGTAACCCCTTTTATTGGTTGTCAGTGAAGCCTTGATGCCTTACATTGATAGTCACTAGTCAGTGTTGACTTGATGCCTTACGTTGGTAGTCAGTGTAGACTAAAAGTGTAAGTAAACCCCCCTATCGTTTTCAGCCATGGAAGCTGCCATCTTTGCCTATACAACTGCCAAGGTGCTTCACATGTGATTAGTTATGACACCAGCCATTTGGACGGTTTGACAGTTTGGTTGAGAGCACAACCAATGGGAGTGCTACATTTCCGGCACATGCCGTAAATGAAATTGTTTAATGGATGGGTTTACTTCTGCTTTAACACCTTACATTGGTAGTCAGTGTAGAAGTGATTCTTTGCATTGGTGGTCAGTGTAGAAGTAACACTTAAATTGGTGGTTATTGTAGACATGATGGTGAGAGTAGAAGTAACCTTCTTCATTGGTTGTCAATGTGGAAGTAACCTCTTACATTGGTGGCCAGTGTAGAACTGACTCCCTACATTGGTGGCCAGTGTAAAAGTGACTCTCTACATTGGTGGCCAGTGTAGAAGTGATCTTTAAATTAGTTGTCATGGTAGAAATGATCTCTTGCATTGGTGACCATGTAAAAGTGACCCCTTACCATTGAAAATACCATTGGAAGTCCTGGCAGGGATTCCAAGAGCATCATTTGAAGTCCTGGCAGGGATTCCTTGAGCACCATTTGAAGTCCTGGCAGGGATTCCTTGAGCCCCATTTAAAGTCCTGGCAGAGATTCCATGAGCACCATTTGAAGTCCTGGCAGGGATTCCATGAGCACCATTGGAAGTCCTGGCAGGGATTCCATGAGCACCATTGGAAGTCCTGGCAGGGATTCCATGAGCACCATTTGAAGACCTGGCAGGGATTTCATAAGCATCATTGGAAGTTTTGGCAGGGATTCCATGAGCACTGTTTGAAGTCATGGCAGGGATTCCATGAGCACCATTGGAAGTTCTTGCAGGGATTCCATGAGCACCATTTGAAGGCCTGGCAGGGATTCCATGAGCACCACATAAAGTCCTTGCAGGGATTCTGTGAGCACTACTTGAGGTCCTGGCAGGGATTCTGTGAGCACCATTGGAAGTTCTGTCAGGGAATCCATGAGCACCATTTGAAGTCCTGGCAGGGATTCCATGAGCACCATTAGAAGTCCTGGCAGGGATTCCATGAGCATTATTGAAAAGTCCTGGCAGGGATTCCATGAGCCCCATTTGAAGTCCTGGCAGGGATTTTGCAAATACTATTGGAAGTCCTGCAGGGATTCTGTGAGCCCCATTGGAAGCACCTTGGCAGACATTCTTCTATCCTTGTACAACCACAGGCCCAAAAACGTATGGCACATTTTACCTTCCAAACGGGCAATCAAAATTGGCGATATAGGGATTTTTAATTTACACGTTTATCTTAAAACTTTCCTAAATGTTTCTTTTCAATGATCTGCAGAATGTAATAAAAACAATTAGTTCTTTATAAAATACCTCTCAATAATTTGATAGAAATGATTCTAATGCAGCAAAGTGGTTTATTTTCGGAACAAAGATGCTATTGTGTCAGGGTAAAATGTTTATTTGGAAAAAAATCATGTAATTGAGTTCCAGGCAGCTCGTCAACTCGGTGAATAATTAATTAGCTGTTACTCTAAAGCCCATAAAACGTGTCACATTAAGAGCGCAGCACAAAGGCTGTAGAGTCCTTGACGATGTTCAGCACTTTCTCAAGTGTTTCTGCAACAAGGGACGACATTTATTACTCTGACTACAGGAGAGTTCACCTGCCACCTTGACTTCTTGAATTTTGTGCCTGAACTGTCCTTTGTTTAATTGCTGCATGGGTAATTATTACTGGACTAATTAGTGGATTTTTGAGGACACTCCAAAAAATTACCACTGTAATACTGCAAATGACTTTGTTTAGCTACAGTATGAGAGGGGGCTCCAAACTTTCTAAACAAAGGCCCAGTTTACTATCCTTTAGACTTTAAGGAGGTGGGGCGGGGGCTGTGGCCCATTATTGTTATCAGTGGGAGGAATAGTTCCTCACCATTGGTATTGGTGGAAGAAATAGTGCCCCATTGCTTATTTTGGTGGAAGCAGGGCTTTTTTTCAGCAGGAACGTGGGGGAACCAAGGAATGGTGCTCGGAGGTGGGTAGGGGGTGGAACCAAGGAATGGTGTTTGGAGGTGGGTAGGGGGTGGAACCAAGGAATGGTGCTCAGTGGTGGGTAGGGAGTGGAACCAAGGAATGGTGGTAGGAGGTGGAATTAAGGAATGGTGCTCGGAGGTGGGTAGGGGGTGGAACCAAGAAATGGTGCTCGGAGGTGGGTAGGGGGTGGAACCAAGGAATGGTGCTCGGAGGTGGGTAGGAGGTGGAACCAAGGAATGGTGCTCGGAGGTGGGTAGGGGGTGGAACCAAGGAATGGTGCTCAGATGTGGGTAGGGGGTGGAACCAAGGAATGGTGCTCGGAGGTGGGTAGGGGGTGGAACCAAGGACTGGTGGTAGGAGGTGGAACCAAGGAATAGTGCTCGGAGGTGGGTAGGGGGTGGAACCAAGGAATGGTGCTCTGAGATGGGTAGGGGGTGGAACCAAGGAATGGTGCTCGGTGGTGGGTAGGAGGTGGAACCAAGGAATGGTGCTCTGAGGTGGGTAGGGGGTGGAACCAAGGAATGGTGCTCAGAGGTGGGTAGGGGGTGGAACCAAGGAATGGTGCTCGGAGGTGGGTAGGGGGTGGACACAACATGTGACACGGAAGTAGGGATTTCCTGCACCTATTCTCTGAGAAATAAAGCCCTGGGTGGAAGGAATAGAGCCCCATCAATGGTATCAGTGGGAGGAATAGTGCCCCATTGTTGGTGTCAGTGTGAGTAATAGTGCCCATTGTTGGTGTCAGTGGATGGAAAAGTGTCCCACCATTGGTGTCAGTGGGAGGAATAGTGCCCCATCGTTGGGTATTAGTAGGAGGAATAGTATCCCATTGTTTATATAAGTGTAATGAATGTGCCCTATTGTTAGTGTTAGTGGTAGGAATAGTATCCCATTGTTGGTGTTAATGTGAGGAAGTGCCCCATCATTGGTATCAGTGGAAGTCAATGGTGTCAGTGGGAGGAATAATGCCCCATTGTTGGTTTTAGTGGGAGTAATATTTCCCCATCATTGGTGTCAATGGAAGGAATAATGCCCAGTCATTGGTGTCAGTAGGAGGAATCAGGGCCGGACTTACCATTGGGCTTGACTGTGCTCAAGCCCATGGGCCCCGCCCAATAGGGGGCCCCGGGAGGAGGAAGCAGGAAGTCCCCAGTCCCCTTCAACCCCCCCGCTCAACAACTACGCGATCGGCTCCCCCCCCCTCAACAACTTTGATCAGCTTCGATCTTGGCGGCACCCCTTCCCCCCCCGCTCAACAACTTCGATCAGCTTCAATCTCGGCGGGAAACCCCCCCTCGCTCAACAACTTCGATCAGCTTCGATCTCGGCGGGAAACCCCCCCTCGCTCAACAACTTCTATCAGCTTCGATCTCGGCGCCCCCCCCCGTCCTCTCAACAACTTCGAACCCCCCCGCTTCTCAGGTCCAGGGGGGCCCTCAATCAACACTCAAGCCCAGGGGCCCCCACCACCCTAAGTCCTGCCCTGGGAGGAATAATACCACATTGTTGGTTTTAGCGGGAGGAATAGTGCCCCATCATTGGTGTCTGTGGAAAGAATGGTGCTCCATCATTGGCATAAGTGGAAGAAATAATGCCCCATTGTTGATATCAGTGGGAGGAATAGTGTCCCATTGTTGGTGTCAGTAGGAGGAATTAAGCCCCATTGTCGATGTTAGTAGAAGGAATTGAGCCCCATTGCTGGCATCAGTGGGGGGAATAAAACCCCATTGTTGGTGTCCGTGGGAGGAATAGTGCCCCGTCATTGGTGTCAGTGGGAGTGATAGTTCTTTTGAACCTCCTCACCACGACCATATTGGTTGTACCGTTCCCCTGATGTGTCATTCTAACCATAAGAGGAGGTAGATTGTATTTAATGGACAGCATACAAGCAAGCATTAAGGAAAGGATGGAATTACATGTCACAGTAGATCTTTTAATCCTGTTAATAAATATGATTATTTCATTCCCCCCTCTAGCTCTGTATGAACAGTCATGTGAAGCCTACAAGCACAAGGGTTACCCGTCTGACTACTACTACATTGACTCTGATGGCAGCGGGCCTCTGGGACCTTTGCGTGTCTACTGCAATATAACTGGTAAGAAGTGTGAATTCTTTTTTATAGCATGTGTAAAGAAAACCCATACTGTTCTGTAACACCAATCACATTTTAAGGCGTCTCCCAAGGCTGTCATTTAAAGGATTTGTTTTATTTATTTTTGTCACCCTCAAAGCCAGATAAAAAAAAATTGAATGCTATTTTTTTTCAATTTAAAGACCTTAAAGACTTAAAGACCCGCGTATTGTAAATGTACGTCCTCTTTTTAAACATGGATATCTCAGTAACGGCAGCAGCTGCTGCCACAACTGAGATATCCATGTTTTCAGCGGGCGGCCGTGTAAACGATAACGGCGGTCTCCGCGGCAGATTCGCCGCGAGATCGCCGTTATCGGTGGCGGGAGAGGGGCCCCCCCCTCCCGCCGCTTTTCCGCGCCCTCCGCCGCTTACCGGAGCCGTCGGTATCGGCGGAGGAGATCCGATGCTGCCGCCTGGAGAGTGAGGACTTGAGTGAGGGCAAGATGGCCCCCACCCGTCCTCATAGCTCTGCTGGGCGGAAGTGACGTCAAAACGTCAGTCCCGCCCAGCCTCTTAAAGCGGGGGTTCACCCTTAGAGGGCACTTTTCCCCCTTAGATTCCTGCTCGTTATTACTAGGGGAATCGGCTATTTATTTTAAAATATGAGCCGTACTTACCCGTTTACGAGACGCATCCTCTCCGTCGCTTCCGGGTATGGGCTTCGGGAATGGGCGTTCCTTCTTGATTGACAGGTTTCCGAGAGGCTTCCGACGGTCGCATCCATCGTGTCACGATTTTCCGAAAGAAGCCGAACGTCGGTGCGCAGGCGCAGTATAGAGCCGCACCGACGTTCGGCTTCTTTCGGCTACGAGTGACGCGATGGATGCGACCGTCGGAAGCCTCTCGGAAGAATGTCAATCAAGAAGGAACGCCCGCTCCCGAAGACCCATACCCGGAAGCGACGGAAGAAGATGCAGCTCGAAAACGGGTAAGTACTGCACATATTTTAATATAAATAGCCGATTCCCCTAGACCGAACGAGCAGGAAGCTAAGGGGAGATTTTTTTTTTTTTTTTAAATGGGTGAACTCCCGCTTTAAAGAGACAATTTTTTTTTTGTAATTTTTTTAAATGACAAATTTTCCTTTTTTTTTTTTTTTTGCATTTAAGCCTAAGTATGAGATCTGAGGTCTTTTTGACCCCAGATCTCATATTTAAGAGGACCTGTCATGCTTTTTTCTATTACAAGGGATGTTTACATTCCTTGTAATAGGAATAAAAGTGATCATTTTTTTTTTTTATATTTTAGTGTAAAAAATAATAAAATCAATAAAATTAAATAAGAAAACAAAAAAAAATTTTTTTAAAGCGCCCCGTCCTGACGAGCTCGTGCGCAGAAGCGAACGCATACGCGAGAAGCGCCCGCATATGAAAACGGTGTTCAAATCACACAAGTGAGGTATCACCGCGATCGTTAGAGCGAGAGCAATAATTATAGCCCTAGAGCTACTCTGTAGCTCAAACAATGCAACTTATAGAATTTTTTAAACGTCGCCTATCTAGATTTTTAAGGGTAAAAGTTTGACCCCATGCCACGAGCGGGCGCAATTTTAAAGCGTGACATGTTGGGTATCATTTTACTCGGCGTAACATTATCTTTCACAATATATAAAAAAATTGGGCCAAATTTATTGTTGTCTTATTTTTTAATTCAAAAAAGTGAATTTTTTCCAAAAAAAGTGCGCTTGTAAGACTGCTGCGCAAATACGGTGTGACAAAAAGTATTGCGATGACCGCCATTTTATTCTCTAGGGTGTTAGAAAAAAATATATAATGTTTGGGGGTTTTAAGTAATTTTCTAGCAGAAAAAACTGTTTTAGTCTTGCAAACACCAAATCTGAAAAACACCTAAGGTCTTTAAGTGGTTAACATTGGCATGCCCCAGGGGGCCCAGATTCTTCTATGGTGCCCCCCAGCAGGTAACAAGGGCTTACTCAGGACCAGTTGGTCTTCACCAGAGCTCCTGATATTGCAGATGAGCTTAAAACCCTAGTGCTTGCTGGTTTTCCTTGCTGCAAACTGACACCAGGTCATGGCCCTCATATCGCCCCACCAAAAGGGATTGCTAGGTCGGAAGCGATATGGTGTGATAGACCAAAGAGTAGTCGGGTCCAGGAAAAGGTCTTGGTTGGCAGCGAACAAGAAAGTAGTCAGGTCCAGGCAGGGCTCAAGTCAGCTGGGATGCAGGAGATTTGTCAGGTCAAGGTAGGGGTCAGCAGGAAAGAGAGTAGTCAGGTTGCGTACCATTGGAAGTCCTGACAAGGGTTCTATGCGTACCATTGGAAGTCCAAGCTGGGATGTTATGAATACCATTGGAAGTCCTGGCATAGATTTTGTGAGTAGGGTTGGAAGTCCTGAAGGATTTAGTCCTGACAGAGGTTGTATGAGTACCATTGGAAGTCCAAGCTAGGTTTTTGTGGGTACCATTGGAAGTCCTGGCAGGGGTTGTATGAGTACCATTGGAAGTCCACACAGAGATGCTGTGAGTACCATTGGAAGTCCTGGCAGAGATTTTGTGAGTATGGTTGGAAGTCCTGACAGATTTAGTCCTGACAGAGGTTCTATGAATACCATTGGAAGTCCAAGGTAGGATTTTGTGGGTACCATTCGAAGTCCTGGCAGAGGTTTATGAGGGCCGCCATCAGGGGGTACAGGCATTATAGCTGCAAGGGGCCCGCTGGTGCTCAAGGCCCCTTACAGGCCTGGCCGGCCCCCTCCTGTTCTTTTTTTTTTTTGCATTAAACCTGTAAGGGGCCTGATGGTCCCCACCCCCACTTATTATCTCGCGTCAGGAGAGAAGAGATTACATTTGTTTTTGTTTGTTTTTCGTCAGCACCCCCCCCCCCCAGTTCTCTGCTCCAGGTGGGGGGCTTGCCTAACATAAAGGATTACTAAGGTTCGCCTGCCCCTGACAGTGACTCGAGCTGGGCATCGCCGCTTAGTGAAGGATTGGCTCGGGCGGCTCGGCTGCTCTAGTCCTGCAAATGAAAACTGCATTCCTGCTGTGAAAAAAGTGCAGGAACTCCATTCCCACGCGTTCCCGCAGGACTTGAGCCCTGGTGTTCACCATCTAACCATGTAGTGTAGTTCTTTTGTGCAAGGACCCCTCATCTACTCGTACCTGAACTGCGATTATGGTCTGTGCGGTCTGAATCTCATCATTACCATATAAGCTCAAGTTGTGTATAACAAACAAATAATCAAAATGTAAAAGATGGACAGGGCCACAAGGATAGACCAAATGAAAAAGCATAAGAAGAATGAAAGAAAAACAAATGAATAAATTAATAATAAGTGGTTGCACACGGCGATTTGTTACAGGTATAAATCTGAACAAAGATGACCTTGTGCTTTTCTACTTTGAGTTAGATGTTTCCAGAGCTATAAAACAAAGCTTTGACGGGCCTCTAATCCCACAGAGCGGCGCACATTCTCTGCAATCGTATTACACGTGCGTTTGTACTGCGTGTCAGATCTGGAAGTGACACTTTGCTGTTCATTTGCAGGATCTGATATCTGTGTTACTGCCGAGTACAAGATGTCAGATTCAGGAATGACATTCCGTTCTTCAATTTTTAGATCTGATATTTCTGCTAGTGTAGTGTACAGGATGTCAGTGATAGCTCCATTGCCGCGGCGTGGTAAGATTTTAATCAAATCTTTTTGACGTGTCTTTCTGGTATCTCATCTGTTCAGCATCTAAGCCAAGCCACTGCAGCAATATCATAGAGGTTCTGTAAACAAGGATATACCTGCAGGATACACAGATTAGTGTGCAGCCCAGGGGCTCATTACTAATACAAATCTGAATCTAGGATCTTTGGCACTCTCCCCTCCACCTCTCTACTTCTCTTTTTTGCTGTTTCCTATCCTATTTTCCCCATTCTTTTTCATCCCTGCCATGGTCCTTTCCCCCGTCCCTTTGTATGTTTCCCTTAACATCCAATCCTTCTTTTTGCCTTCCCTTTGTTTTTTCCATTCCTCTTTTTTTTTCAATGGCCTTACCTTCTCTTCCCTGCATTTACATTTAATTCCCTTCTTTCCTTTCATGATTTGCCTTTCATATTCTATCATATCCACTTTCCTTCCCTTTCTCTCTATTCCTTTACTTTCCCTTCATGTTAGTTTTCTTTTACTCAATGTCCATGTTCCTTTCCTTTCTTTAGTTTTTTTCCCCCCTCCATTACCTTCTCTCACATGTTGCATCTTGTTTCCCTTTCCTTTGAGTTCCCCTGTCATTTTCCTTCTCCCTTTTATGTTTTGTCTTTGCTTTACATTCCCTTTCATGTTGCTTTTCTTTCTTTTGTTCCCTTTTCCTTAAACTTTGTGTTTTTTTTTTTTACCTTTCCAGCTTCCCTTTTCCTTCTTCCTTTTATTCCTTACCTTTCCCTCCCCTTCTCCTTCCCTTCCATGTTCCTTTCTTTTTTCTTTGCTTCTTCCCTTTCTGGTCCCTTTCCCTCTCTTTCCTTTGCCTTCTCCGTTTTATTTCTTAGCTTTCGGTGACCTTTCCTTCCATATTTTGTACCTTTCCATTACCGTTTTCATTAATTTCCCTTTTTTTCCATTTACTTCTCCTTCCCTTCCATGTTCCTTTCCTTTGCCTTTGCATCTTCCCTTTCCATTCCCTTCTCTCTTTCCTTTGTCTTCTCCCTTTTATTCCTTAACCTTTCCTTCACATTCCCTTCCACGTTCCTTTCTTTTGGCTTTGTACTTTCTCTTTCCTTTCCCTTGTCTCTTTTATTTTTTACCCTTCTTTCTCCTTCCCTTCCATGTTCCTTTCCTTTGTCTTTGTACTCTCCCTTTAAATTCCCGTTTTCATTCTTTTCCTTTCTCCCTTTTATTCCTTACCTTTCCCTCCCCTTCTCCTTCCCTTCCATGTTCCTTTCTTTTGCCTTTGTACTTTCTCTTTCCTTTTCCTTGTCCCTTTTATTTCTAACCTTCCCTTCACCTTCCCTTCCATGTTCCTTTCCTTTGTCTTTGTACTTTCCCTTTTTCATTATTTTCCTTTCTCCATTTTATTCCTTGCCTTTTCTTCTCTTTCCCTTCCATGTCCCTTTCCTTTGTCTTTGTACTTTCCCTTTCCATTACCTTTTTCATTCTTTTCCTTTCTCCTTTTTATTCCATTCCTTTCCTTCCCCTTCCCTTCCTTTCCATGTTAATTTTCTTTGCCTTTGCACTTTCCCTTTCTATTCCCTACTCTCTTTCCTTTCCTTTACCTTTTTCATTAATTTCCCTTTTATCCATTTCCATCCCTTCCATGTTCCTTTCCTTTGCCTTTGCATCTTCCCTTAACATTCCATTCTCTCTTTCCTTTGTCTTCTCCCTTTTATTTCTAACCTTCCCTTCACCTTCCCTTCCATGTCCCTTTCCTTTGTCTTTGTACTTTCTCTTTTTCATTATTTTCCTTTCTTTATTTTATTCTTTACCTTTCCTTCTCCTTCGCTTTCATGTTCTTTTCTTTTGCCTTTGTACTTTCTCTTTCCTTTGTCTTCTCCCTTTTATTCCTAACCTTTCCTTCTCCTTCCCTTCCATGTTCTTTTCTTTTGTCTTTGTAGTTTCTCTTTCTTTTGTCTTCTCCCTTTTATTCCTAACCTTTCCTTGTCCATCCCTTCCATGTTCTATTCTTTTGTCTTTGCACTTCGCCTTTCTGTTCCCTTCTCTCTTTCCTTTGCCTTCTCCCTTTTATTTCTTACCTTTTGTTGACCTTTAATTTCATATTTTGTACCTTTCCATTAACTTTTTCAATTATTTTCCTTGTATTCATTTACTTATCCTTCCCTTCCATGTTCCTTTCCTTTGCCTTTGCATCTTCCTTCTTCGTTCCCTTCTCTCTTTGCTTTGTTTTATCCCTTTTATTCCTTAACCTTTCCTTCTCCTTCTCTTCCATGTTCCTTTTCTTTGCTTTTTCACTTTCCCTTTCCATTCCTTACTCTCTTTTCTTTGCCTTCTCTCCTTTATTCCTTGCCTTTCCTTCCCTTCCATTGGTTTAATTTATTTTTACACTTTTCCTTTCTGTTTCTGTCTCATCCCTTTCTCCCTTTTATTATTTACTTTTCTTTCCCCCTACACCTTATGTTGCTTTTTTTTCCTTGTTTACTTTCCCTTTGTGTTTTTTTTTTTTTTCTATTATTCTTTTCTATATTCTCTTTACTTTCCTGTTGTGTTATACTTGTTATCCTTGTCCTTTTCTTCACTCCTTTTTCATGTTCCGTACCTTCCTTACCTTATTTTCCTTGTTTATTTTCAGTTTTCTTTATTTTTTTTTTCCTTTTCTGTCTCCCTTTTCCTTCTTCTTCTTCCTTTTATTCCTTACCTTTCCCTCCCCTTCTCCTTCCCTTTCGTGTTTCTTTGTTTTGTCTTTGCACTTTCCCTTTTTGTTACCTTCTCTCTTTCCTTTGTCTTCTTCATTTTATTTCTTACCTTTCGTTGACCTTTCCTTACATATTTCGTACCTTTCCATTACCTTTTTCATTTATTTCCCCTTTTCCATTCCCTTCTCCTTCCCTTCTATGTTCCTTTCCTTTGCCTTTGCATCTTCCCTTTCCATCCCCTTCTCTCTTTCCTTTGTCGTCTTCCTTTTATTCCTTACCGTTCCTTCTCCCTCCCTTCCACGTTCCTTTCCTTTGCCTTTGTACTTTCCCCTTTCATTCCCTTTTTCATTTTTTTCCTTTCTCCTTTTTTATTTCATTCCTTTCCCTCCCCTTCCCTTCCATGTTCCTTTTCTTTGCCTTTGCACTTTCCATTTCTAGTCCCTACTCTCTTTCCTTTGCCTTCTCTCCTTTAATTTTTACCTTTCCTTCCCTTCAATGTTTTTTCCTTAACTTTTGCACTTTTCCTTTCTTTTTTTGGTCTCTTCCCTTTAACTTTCTCCCTTTTATTACTTACTTTTCTTTCCCCTGCACTTCATGTTGTTTTTTTCCCTTATTTACTTTTCCTTCGTGTCTCTTCTTTATTTTTTTTCCATTATTTCTTTCTTTATTCCCTTTACTTTCCTTTTGTGTTATCCTTGTCCTTTCCTACACCCCTTTTTCAGGTTCCTTACTTCCTTACCTTATTTTCCCTGTTTATTTTTTTTCTGTACACCTTCCATGACCCTTTTCCTTCCTTTTCCTTTCAATTAGTTTTTGCCTTTTCCATCTTTTTGTGTGTTCACCTCCCTTTGTGTCCCTTTCCCCGCTTTATGTTTGAGCCTACATGTTTTCTGCAGTTGAAGGTGTAAATTATATTTGCAGACCTGTAATAAATTCAATGTAATATAAGGAAAGTTTCACACTTGTGTTCTGATAATTAATGCTAATTCCTGGCAGGATACCCTGAGCGCCTCTCCACAATTGAAGCCCCTGAGTCTCTTCTCCCCTTAGAGCCATTAACCTTAGACACTCTCTTCCTCTATAATCCCAGCTGTTCTCACTCTTTCCCTGGGGGATGGAGCTAGTGAGAGCCGCTGGGAGATTCAGCTCTTCTGAATGTTCAGGGGTTAGATGTGTAAATGGAATCTGGAAACATGGAGTTGATTAGATGTCAATGTTCTCTGAGGAATCAGGTAATTTTGCTTTGGTGTGTAGACCATTCCTGACCCATTCAAGTACGTTAAAGAGGCGCCCCAGTCAAAATAAAATAAAAATAATTATGTTTTTCAGTGCAGCTAGCTCAGTACCATCTGTATGTGATGTACAAGGTCTCATTCACAGATATACAATTATAATGTGTTTTTGTTGTGTGGTCATGCTGGATACCAATGAAGTTGTAGCCACATATGCTACTAAGGTTTTCAGTATATTCAAGTAGAATCTAACTGCAGGGCATCCTCTAGAACTATGGGTTTTCTTTGAAGGCTCGCCAACAGTTTCTCACAGTTCTTGACCTTCACAGTAGCTCTGATACCTCATGTTGTGCAAGTTCTTTTGGTTTGGCATGGCGGCCAATTTCTTTGAGGCTGGGTTCACACTGAGAAATGGAGCGGCTCACAGAAGGGGTTCCGGGGCATCTCCATTCACCATTTCAGGTCCGATTTCAGCCTGAATTGTTGGCTGAATTTGGACCAGAAGACGCACAAAGAGAGCCTGTCGCAATCTCCTGACTAAGGATGAACCGAACACCCCCCCATTTCGGTTTGCAAACAGGCAGAACATTTGTTTGAACAAGCAAACACTGTTAAAGTCTATGGGACACGAACATGAAAAAACAAAAGTGCTAATTTTAAATGTTTATATGCAAGTTATTGTCATAAAAAGTGTTTGGGGACACAGGACCTGCCCCAATTGAAATTGTTTTCAGTTCTTTGGGAACCTTTGCTAAATTAAAGCCCTCAGGGGGTCAAGTTGGAAAAATGTCCTTTACATTGGTGATCAGGGAAGAATGCCCCCCTCTCCCCTCTACCAACATTCCAGACAGCTAAACAGATAATTGGTGTCATACTGCTGGTTCAGCCAAGTGGCACTGGACCCAGGACTATCAAAGGACCATCAGATGGAAGATCAATCAGCAAACTCAAAGAACCCTAGTAACCTCTTGATGAACCCTATTTGTGAATGGCTGTATTACTGTGCTTCCACGGCTAATATATTCTGCTACCTATTGCCAGCTGCGGTGTGTCCAACTTTCTGGTTCTGGGTTCCTGGCTCTACACAAGTATTGTGTAAAGTATATAGACTTTACAATCCTTATTTAGACTTATTCTGCAGCCATGTCACTGGCGTCACTTCCTGTGAGCCTTCTGTGTATTTTCCTGCCTTTTTTCCATCAGATTGGGGTCGTATTTTATGTTGTTTGCGTAAGTGTACGTGAATGGGGCTGGGCGTAGGTTAAGTTCACGTTGAAAGCAAGGAGTATTTGCGACGTGATTCTGAGAATGTGCGCGCATGCGCTGTACCAACGGCCCTCATTTACATGGGGTCACGGGTAATTTACATGGAGCACGCCCCCTACCTGCCTAATTTGAATTAGGCGGGGTTACGCTGGGCCATTTGCGCTACGCCGACGTAACTTAGGAGGCAAGTGCTTTGTGAATACAGTACTTGCCTAACTATGTTACGTCGGCGTAGTGCAAATGGGATGCGATACGCCAAACTAAAGATGTGCCCGTCTTACTGAATCTGGCTAATAGTCTTTTTTAAAGTATATAGACTTTACAATCCCCATTCAGACTTATTCTGCAGCCATGTGGCATTTTATTTGTTGCGGCTTGAAGCAGCTGGCTCGGTATTCAGGAAGGGTTTGTTAACATCGCATGTTTTGTTCCTTGGGTCATCCCTCTTTTCAGGAGCCCAGATGGCTGCTTAAAGAATAATTGTTTGCTTTGTTGACGGCTGAAGAGCCTGGAGTTATGTTGCAGCAAGCTGCAGCTTCCTCGCTCAGCTAACTCCGCAGTCGCATGAGTCCGATCTGACAGGCTTTGCAGAGCTATTAGTGGTGAGAACGCGCACGGGAAACGAGTGATATGGGCCAACGCATCACCTGGTACATGACACCAAAGAGAGATGCGCGACAGATCTATTAGAGGAATGTGGGGAGGCAGTTATGTTTAAAATTAAGCAAATAATCCGTGGAAGATATAGGTCGGCGATGTTTAAACAGCCCAGAGGATATAGAACGTTATTAAAGAAACTGGAGGGGGGCTGCTCAGCATCGAGATACAATTTGCAGCTTCTAGCGAAGAAAGCCATTATTGTTCCGTAGGAAGAATTAGCGAATCTGGTATAAGAATGTCGCCTTTTCTTTTGTATCTGAAATCTCACACAGACAGAGGCTTTGTGATTTTTTTTTTAAGTCCAATTGTAATTTTCAAGGTAATTTGGCTGTACTTGATCTTTCCTGGCACGGTAACACCATCCGGTAAGCAAAACCTTTTGACAATGAAGTCTACTCACCCCAAGGAGCAGTTGACCTTGTACTCACCTTGGAACCATGGCCACTGATAAGACAACACAACCAGCCCTCCTGTACCGGACCCAGGCCCCATCAGTTCAAAAGGGGGCTCGGGAGCCTGCCGAGCAGGAGGACCAGCTGTATTGTCTTGCGCTGCTTGTGGATACCCCCCTTTGGCTGCACTGCAGGGGGATCAGTTCAACCTACTTGCCAACAGTCTGTCACAAATGTCATGTCTACGCCAACGCAGGCGGTCAGACACTATAGCTAGCTACTGTGTGCTTCACCTATAGCAGCCCCCTTTCCCTTAAAGCGGTTCTCCACCCTAAAGTGAAGTCGCGCTGATCGGCACCCTCCGGTGTCACATTTGACACCTTTCAGGGGGGAGTGGGGTGCAGATACCTGTCTAAAGACAGGTATTTGCACCCACTTCCGGCCCGGCATTCACGGGCAAAAGACGGGCATTGCGTCACATCCCGTCCCCCCCCCCCCCCCGTTGTGTGCTGGGAACACTCGGCTCCCAGCACACAGCGGGAGCCAATCGGCGGGCGCAGCGCGACTCACGCATGCGCCGTAGGGAACTGGGCAGTGAAGCCGGAGCGCTTCACTTCCTGGTTCCCTCAGCGTGGATGGAGGGGGGAGCAGCAGGGTGCCGAGCGATCGCTCGTCCTCTGCTGCGGACGCCGCTGGACTCCAGGACAGGTAAGTGTCCTAATATTAAAAGTCAGCAGCTGCAGTATTTGTAGCTGCTGGCTTTTAATATCTTTTTTTGAGCGAACATCCGCTTTAGAACAAGCAGGCCTACCTGTACTTGGTTGCCCCCAGGACTTATACACAATGCTATAGAGTCTGGCTACCACACCAGGGCAGATGCGAACTGAGCAAAGCAAACAGGTACTTGCAGTTAGCAGACAGCGTGGTTCAAAGGCAGTTCAGGTAATATGGCGGCCCAAGTTCAGGGGATAATCCAGTATCCGTTCCAGGTAAAAGGCAGGCTAAGTTAAGGAGATAGTCCAGCATCCAATCTGTGTCATACACAGGAGATCTAACAACAAGCAAGGCAGGCTAACTGGAGGCTTGATCTAGAACAATGTAGGTAAGTCTGTCTCTATCACAAGCAAGGGATAGAGTGTTTGGTTTGCTTATATCAGTGGTTTTTATTTTTTGCGCTATAAACAAAAATAGAGCGACAATTTTGAAAAAAAAACAATATTTTTTACTTTTTGCAATAATAAACATCCCCAAAAAAGATATAAAAAAACTTATTTTTTCTCATTTTAGGCCGATACGTATTCTTCTACCTATTTTTGGTAAAAAAAAATCGCAATAAAGCGTTTATCGATTGGTTTGCGCAAAGTTTATAGCGTTTACAAAATAGGAGACCATGACATTATGGCGGACACATCGGACAATTTTGACACATTTTTGGGACCATTGTCATTTTCACCACAAAAAAATGCTAGAAAAATGCATTTTTTCCTGTGAAAATGACAATTGCAGTTTAGGAGTTAACCGATAGGGGGCGCTGAAGGGGTTAAGTGTGAGCTCATATGTGTTTCTAACTGTAGGGGGGCGGGGCTGGACGTGTGATGTCATTGAACGTGTTTCTCTATATCAGGGAACAAACAATCAATGACAGCGCCACAAGGAAGAACAGGGAAGGTGTGTTTACACTCACCTCTCTCCGTTCTTCAGCTCCGGAGAACCGATCGCGGGACACCGGCGGTGATCAGGTCCGCGGGTCCCGCGGGCGCGGTCACGGAGCTTCGGACCGGGTCGCTTGCACACGTGTGACCCCACGGCTGGGCTTAAAGGGCCATGTACAGGTACATGGATGTGCCCAGCCGTGCCATTCTGCCGACGTATATCGGCGTGAAGGGGTCCTTAAGCGGTTAATAGTGGATTGATGTTTTATCTGTTTTTTCTTCTATCGCGTTATCCCTATGAAATTTGTACCTTTTATATGAACTAACCCCTAGCGTTGGGCTTTAGTTGGACTTTTATTCACATTTATTTATTTGTATGTTTGGATAAGCATCATATTCATTCTTTAAAGTATATTACTTTATGGCACATTATTGAATAAGCGCACCATTCTCATCTTTTTCTTTTACAAGCCTTATTATTGGCTTACCTGTAGGTACAAGTTTACGGAAAGTGGATAAAAAGCTGAAAAACATAGCAACACATGATGAAACAGATGATATTTTTGTATAATGGCTAATTAAAAAAAAAAAAAAAAAAATACTTTAACCACTTCCCGACCGCTGCATGTATATGTACATCCACAGAATGGCACCTACAGGCAAATGGGCGTACATGTACGTCCTTGCCTTTCCGCGGGTCGGGGGTCCGATCGGGAAGCTACATGCGCGGTCGGATTTCCGCGGTGGAGCGATCCGGGGCGACGGCGCGGCTATTCGTTTATAGCCGATCCGTCGCGATCGCTCCCCGGAGCTGAAGAACGGGGAGAGCTGTATGTAAACACGGCTTCCCCGTGCTTCACTGTGGCGGCTGCATCGATCGAGTGATCCCTTTTATAGGGAGACAAAATCGATGACGTCAGTCCTACAGCCACACCCCCCTACAGTTGTAAACACACACTAGGTGAACCCTAACTCATACAGCGCCCCCTGTGGTTAACTCCAAAACTACAACTGTCATTTTCACAATAAACAATGCAATTTAAATGCATTTTTTGCTGTGAAAATGACAATGGTCCCAAAAATGTGTCAAAATTGTTTGAAGTGTCCGCCATAATGTCGCAGTCACGAAAAAAATCGCTGATCGCCGCCAATAGTAGTAAAAAAATATTTTTTTATAAAAATGCAATAAAACTATCCCCTATTTTGTAAACGCTATACATTTTGCGCAAACCAACCGATAAACGGTTATTGCGATTTTTTTTACCAAAAATAGGTAGAAGAATACGTATCGGCCTAAACTGAGGGAAAATTTTTTTTATATATGTTTTTGGGGGATATTTATTACAGCAAAAAGTAAAAAATATTGCATTTTTTTCAAAATTGTCACTCTATTTTTGTTTATAGCGCAAAAAATAAAAACCGCAGAGGTGATCAAATACCACCAAAAGAAAGCTCTATTTGTGGGGAAAAAAAGGACGCCAATTTTGTTTTGGGAGCCACGTTGCACGAGCGCGCAATTGTCTGTTAAAGCGACGCAGTGCCGAATTGTAAAAACGCCTTTGGGCATTTAGCAGCATATTGGTCCGGGGCTTAAGTAGTTAAAAACACTGTACAAAAACGCTCATACAAATGCCCCAAAAAAAAAAAAAAACGCCCAAAAAACTCTCAAAACCGCTCAAGTGTGAATGTAAAGTATCATGTGTTGTTACAAGGCTACAATATGTAATATGGCTACAATCATCTGACACGTGTTGAGTTGTCACCCAGCCTAGGTTCTCGTTCTTTGCAGTAAGACTTACCCACTCATAGGATACTCATTATGGGGGCTTTAACCATTTGCCGCCCGCCAATGACAGATTGACGGCGGCAAAGTGGTTGTAGAATTCTGACCGGACGTCATATGACGTCCTCAGGATTCTTAGCCGCTGCGCGCACCCGGGGGCGCGCATCGCGGCGATCGTTGTTGCGGGGTGTCAGTCTGACACCCCGCAACACCGATCTCGGTAAAGAGTCTCTCACAGAGACTCTTTACCACGTGATCAGCCGTGTCCAACCACGGCTGATCACGGTGTAAACAGGAAGAGCCGTCGATGGCTCTTCCTCACTCGCGTCTGACAGACGCGAGTAGAGGAGAGCCGATCGGCGGCTCTCCTGACAGGGGGGGTTCGCGCTGATTGTTTATCAGCGCAGCCCCCCCTCGGATCGCCACATGGACCACCAGGGATGCCCACCAGGGAAGGGCAAAACAAAAAAAATTGAAAAAAAAAAAAAAAAAAAGTCTGAAAAAAAAAAAAAAAAGTCTGGGGGAAAAAAAAGGATGCAAAAAAAAAGATGCCAATCAGTGCCCACAGTGTCCATCAGTGCCACCCCACAGTGCCCATCTGTGCCACCCCACAGTGCCCATCTGTGCCACCCCACAGTGCCCATCTGTGCCGCCCATGAGTGCCCATCAGTGCCGCCCATGAGTGCCCATCAGTGCCGCCCATGAGTGCCCATCAGTGCCAACTATGTGTGCCCATGAGTGCCGCCTATGTGTGCCCATCAGTGCCGCATACCAGCGCCGCCAATCAGTGCCACCTCATCTGTGCCCGTCAGTACTACCTCGTCGATGTCCATCAGTGCCATCTCATCTGTGCCCATCAGTGCCACCATATCAGTGCCCATAATTGAAAGAGAAAACTTACTTATTTACAAAAAATTACAGAAAAAATAAAAACTACATTTTTTTCAAAATTTTCGGTCTTTTTTTAGTTGTTGCGCAAAAAAAAAAATCGCAGAGGTGATCAAATACCACCAAAAGAAAGCTCTATTTGTGGGTAAAAAAGGACGCCAATTTTGTTTGGGTACAATGTAGCATGACCGCGCAATTGTCATTCAAAGTGCGACAGTGCTGAAAGCTGAAAATTGGCTTGGGCAGGAAGGTACGTAAGTGCCCGGTATGGAAGTGGTTAAAGAAGCATCTTGAGTAGAGTGACGTGAGCTTATCTGCCTACACCGGAGTCTCCCACCCATAAAACTGTCTCCCAGGACTGAACGCCGTCAGCGCCTTCGGCTAAATTGGACAAAGGACTAGAAGAAAGCGAGTCATAAAGGCGCAGCATTAGCCCAGAATGAAGACATTGTCACCTTTGCATTAGAAAGACGTTTAAGCGGCTCTTAAAAATGTTCTTTTCCCCCAGATGAATTCACCTTTTGCATGGGTGGACTGAGCCATGAATCCTGCGATATTTACTGCCCGGCTCCTTTTCTTTCTCTTCGGCGGTTTTCCAGGAGCGCTGCGGAATGGTACCCGGTGAAGGGTGATAAAATAATATCTCTCCGGCTTAATGGCGGCAAATGATATTAAAGCGAGAGGGATAATGAGGAGAGGAAGGTTATCTTAGTTTATATGTTCCATAAATCTGGAAGGGCTCTGTGATAGCTTTGCATTCTCTGCCATCCATTACCTATTTAGTCGGGGGGGGGGGTGAGAAAATGCATGCATCAGGGACGGGGCTATTCTGATGAAGGTAGACTGAACAGACCTTGTGAAGGGTATCTTTGTAGAAAAGGACTAATAAAAATGTTTTTCAAATTTAAAATATAAACTAACTGGATGAAGCATAGTGGTTATAAACCCCTAAAATGAAAAATGAAGAAAGAATATCCTTCTATAATGTGTACTTGTCACTATCCAAAGCACTGAGTGTAATTTATGTCTTTTCTCTCTCCTCCCTCTGCTATCTGCATGAGTCACTCCTGACAGTCTAAGCCACAGGTGTCAAACACAAGGACCACGGGCCGAATCCGGCCCTCCAGGTCATTTCATGTGGCCCTAACACCCTCCTCGTCTCTGCCCCCCAATGGCCCCCACCTGGTCTCAGCAGTCAGCAGCAGAAAGGACAGGACTCCTCCACTTCTGCACTTCTCTCCACTTCTGCACTTCACTAACTCGTGTATAGTCGGGCAGGCTTGGCTACTCTCGCGCTCACGTCCTGGACGTCCAGGACATGAGCGCGAGAGGGGCCGAGCCTGCCCGACTATACACGAGTGTACTGCGCTCGGTATATGCCGGCGCAGTGTTCAAACTCGGCGCGGGAAAGCGGGTATCGGCATATATCGCGCACCCACGATTTGCCCTGATTTTCAGGGCAAAAAAGTGCGCGGTATACGCCGATAAATACGGTACATTTTTATATAAATTGATTGCTATTCTTTTCAAATACAATTTTCGCTGCAAAAAGGGATTTTTGTATTTTCCCTTCAATACAACAAATTGGGATGTGCAGCTTATGTATAGGTGTTATCTATTCTATGTTATTATTATTATTATTATTATTATTGAAAGGCGGTTAGAGTTCCCCCATAGATATCAATGCATTGATAGGCTATAGTTCCCCTATACTAATAATGCATTATAAGGCGGTTAGAGTTCCCCCTTAGTGATTAATGCTTGTATGATTTTGTATCCTTGAGCTTCTAGGAAAAGCTAGGAACATTGCCATTGTTATTGTGTACTAGGCATAGAATGATAAACATTAGATAAGCTGCAGTAGAAATGAGATATCTGCAGGGCACAAAGAAGATTGCTATATATTAGTCTAGTTTTGGACATACCATATGTGCGTGTGGATGTTTCTGACTACCAATGCATTGGGGATTTTCCATACATCCAGATTGTCCTAAAAACCTGGGTCTAGTTGAACCAGCAACCTTGCAATTATTATACAGGATTTTTATGGCGCCAACAGTTTGTCCAATACTTTACAATATAAAGAGAGAGGGGCAGATCCACAAAGAGAGTACGCCGGCGTATCTACTGATACGCCGGCGTACTTTCAAATTTCCCACGTCATATCTTTGTTTTGAATCCTCAAAACAAGATACGACGGCATCTGGGTTAGATGCCGTACGCCTTCGGATCTTAGATGCAATTCTTCGGCATCCGCTGGGTCTCGTTCCCGTCAGCTAATTTGCATCCTCGATGCGGAAAATATTTCCAAAGATCCACGAACGTACGAGCGGCCGTCGCATTCTTTTACGTTGGCGTATAGTTAAAGCTGCTATCTGGTGGTGTACGCAATGTAAAGTATGGCCGTCGTTCCCGCGTATAATTTAAAAAATTGTATTTCGTTTGTGTAAGTCGTCCGTGAATCGGGCTGGACGTAATTTCCGTCCACGTCAAAACAATGATGTCCTTGCGACGGCGGGAAACTTAGGGACGGCGCATGCGCAGTTCGTTCGGCGCGGGTACACGCTTCATTTAAATGAAACACGCCCCCTAATCGCCGCATTTGAATTGCACGCCATTACGCCGCGAGAGATAGACTACGCCGCCGTAACTTACGATGCAAATTCTTTGTGGATTCAAAGCTTCAAAAAGTAAGTTACAGCGGCGTAGCGTATCTCCCATATGCTGCGCCCATGCAATTCTACGAGGATCTGCCCCAGACAGTACAGTTACAATACAGTTCAAGACAAGAGGGTAAGAGGGCTCTGCTCATAAGAGCTTACAATCAAATGGGGAGGGGCGAGTCATACAAAAGGTAACAACTGTGAAAGATGAGCTGATAGATGAATTAAAAGTTCAGTTGTTAGTTGGAGGTGTGATAGGCTATCCTGAAAAGATGAGTTTTCAAGGATCGCCTAAAGGTGGCCAGAGTTGGACAGAGCCAGATAGATTGAGATGGAGTTCCAGAGGATGGGAGAGGCTCTAGAGAAGTCCTGGACTTGAATATGGGAGGAGGAGACTAGGGGAGCTAGAGAGCAGGAGGTCATGGAAGAGTGGAGAGGACGGGTGATATTTGGAGACAGAGTTGGTGATGTAGTTTGAGTTTTGAATGGCTTTGTATGATGTTGTTAGTATTTTGAATTGAATTTCCTGGGCAATCAGAGGCCAGTGGAGGGGGATTGGCAGAGAGGGGTAGCAGACAAAGAGGTGACCTTCAAAAAAGTTTGGTGCACTCAGTTACACAAATGTCAATATTCGAGTATGTGTTGTCGCTTCAACGCTGAATATGTTTAAATGTTTTCTACAGAAGAGAAAATCTGGACCGTCTCCGAGCACAACATCACCGATCCAACGCCTGTACGGGGATCAATTTCCAGGAGGCCGTACTCCGCCATTCTTAACTACAGTGCCAGCGCTGAACAGCTGGAGGCCATGATCAACGGCGTGGAATACTGCGAACAGGAAGTGGTCTATCACTGCAAACATTCACGGCTGCTCCATTCTTCTAGTAAGTAAAACTAAAAAGAAAATCCCTGCTTAATTCTCTTTTATCTGGTTATGTTATCTACTGGATTTTGTTTAATATTACGTTTTGTGTACTCCAATGTTTAGCTATAGAAATAGGATGAGGTATCAGAGCTCATCCATTGGGTATATATATATGTGAAAAAAAAATTTGTCTTTAATGGTGCTTCTTGCTCCTCTTGGGATGGATTTTCTGGCTTTTCTTTGGTTGTTTTTCTTATGGTTCTCTTTAGGTTGGGCGTTCTATTTTCTCATGGGCTAGTTTTTATGCTTCTCTGTTTGGGCTGAGCATTATGTTTACCCTCAGAGATTTTTTCTCAAACAATAGGTGCTAGAACTCAACCACGACTCCCCCAACCCCCCCCCCCCCACACACACACACACACTCCCTCCAAATCACATCAAATAGTGGGTGTGGTCAGTCAAATTTCACGAACAGTAGGAGGGTCTTAAAGGGGCATTATATACCAGGATTGCATTCGATACAGAGTATAAAGTTCAGGGGGTTACACACAGAGTGCAAAGCTGTCACTTGTAAACACAGAAACCAGACTTATGATTGTGGTGAGCAGGCACCAAAGGGTCTGAGCCAGAGGTGGTGGAACTGAGTTCCACCAAGTTCCACCTGAAAAAAAGCCATGTTTAGGCTTCATTTCCACTGGCGTTTTTACAGCCACTTTTCTGAGCGTTTTTTACAGCTTAAAAACGCCTGTCCATGTTATTCTATGGCATCATGCCCACATAGGCGTTTTTGAGCTGCAAATGGCATAGGCGTTTTTGAGGTGTAAAAAAAACGCGGGACCAGGGCATTCTGTGGCTCCAGCAATAGAGCTGTAAAAACGCCAGGCATTAAACGCTCAAAAATGTGCGAAAACGCTCAAAAACGCTACCGTGGTGTTTTTGAGCTCCAGCTCACAAAAAAAATATATTTTTTTTTTTTTTACAAAATAAATATGGACAGGTGTTTTTAAGCTGTAAAAAAAGGCTAACAACAGTGGCTGTAAAAACGCCAGTGGAAATGAAGCCTTACCCTTAAATTGTTTATTATGACTATTTATTTTTTGGATGGCTAGTATGATTTCTCCCACGTTGTTTTTATGTTTCTTTTCCAGTTGGATATTCAGTTTTTTCTTGGGCTGGTTTTTAGTATTCCTTCATGGCTGGAGTTGTTTTTTTATAACTTTTTTTAGTTGGGTGCTCTGTATTCTCTTGGCTTATTTTTTATGTTTCTGTTGGTGTTGGGCATTAAGGTTTTCTCTTAGCTTGTTTTGTTTTTATGGTTCTCGTTCAGTTGGATATTCAGGGCCAAATCTTCAAAGGAGATACGCAGGCGGAACTGCTGTTCAGCCTGCGTATCCCTGTGCCTATCTTTGGAACTGATCCTCAGAAGCAGTTTTCCAAAGATAGTCAGAAGATCCGACATCTGTAATAGACTTACACTGTCGGATCTTAGAATGCAGTACCGCATCCGCCGCTGGGGGCATTTCGAGTCGAAATGCCGCTTTGCGTATGCAAATGAGTACTTAAGCAGATCCACAAAGCTTTTTAGCTTTGTGTTTTCTGCGTAAGTTACGTTTTGCATATGTAAAATTAGGGATGCTTTTACAAGGCCTAAACTGTTTAGACCTTGTAAAAACAAACCTTTTTTTCGATCGCCGCGTTTTTTTTGAAATTTCAAATTTTTTTTCCCGGCGCGTATTTTTTTTTTTACCCGACGCAACTTTATTGTCCCGTCGCGATCCACAAAGCCCGGCGTAAAGTACGTTCGCGCGATGCACGTCGGGAAAAATGACGTCACACGCATGCGCCGAACGTCCGGCGCGGGAGCGCGCCTCATTTGAATAGGAATCGCCCCCTCGAGCAGACGACCGCCTTGCGACGGAGGCACTTAGGTTACACGGCGTGTAATTTCTAGGTAAGTGCTTTGTGGATCGGGCACTTAGGTAGAAATTTAACGCCTGTGTAACTTAACTGCTGAAAGTTAAGTTAGGCAGCTTTTTTGAAGATTTGGCCCAAAGTTTTTTCTTGGGGTGGGTTTTAGGATTCCTTCAGGGCTGGATGTTTATTTGTAGCTTGGGTTGGTTTTTATGGTTCTCTTTGGGCTAAGTTTTTTTTTTGTTTGATTGGATGCTCTTTTTTTTTTGATTGGATGCTCTGTTTTCTCTTGGGTTATTTTTTATGTTTCTGTTTGTGTTGGGCATTAAGGTGACATTTCTCTTAGTTTGGTTTGTTTTTATGGCTCTAGTTCAGTTGGATGTTTTGTTTTCTCATGGGTTGTTGATTATAGTTTTATTTGCATTGGGCATTACTCTTTTCTTCTGGGCTGTTTTTTTATGGTTCTTTTTGCATTGGGTTTCAATGTTTTTTGTGGTTCTTTTTGCATTGGGTTTCAATGTCTTTTGTTCATAATTTTTTTGGTTCTTTTATGGTTCTATTTTAGTTAGATATTACATTTTCTCCTGGGAATGCTTTTTTTTAAGATTATCTCGGGGATGGGTGTTCTGTTTTCTCTTGGGTTCTGTTTTGGGATTGAGGCTGGGTTCACACTTGAGAACACAGCGGCTCACAGCAGGAGTCCGATGCATCTCTATTCACCGTTTCAGGCCCGATCTCTGCCCGAATGTTTGGCTGAATTCGGACCTGAAATGGACCAAAAGACGCAAAAAGACGCACAGGACTCCTGTGCAGTTTGCTTCGAAGCTGCTGCGGAGATGTGTGAACTGGCTCCATAGAGAGCCAGTCACAAATCCCTGCTATGCAAATTGGATCTGCATTCAATTCGCATAGGTGAGAACCCAGCCTTAATGTTTTATCTTGGGTTTTCTAAAATTCGATTTCAGTTATATGTTACGTTTTTTCTTGGGATGGTTTAAAAACATTCTATCTGAGCTGGGTGTTCTGTTTTCTCTTGGACTGGTTTTATAGTTCTTTATGAGTTGAGTGATTGAGCGTGAGTGTGTTTTTTTTATTACGTCTCTTTGGCTTGGGTGTTACGTTCCCTCTTGTGTTGATGTTTTTGCTTCTTCTTGGGTTGACTGTTTTTTTTTTTCTTCAGGGGTCTTTTATGGTGCTTTCTCTCTGGAGGAAGCACCCAACCTACATTATATGTAGAGGCCAACATACTGATGGCCCATTGGTTTATACAGACTTTAGCTACTGAGTGGTATGTTTACCCTTGAGTTGTTTTTTTTTTTTTTAAATAACAACCATGTTATACTTACCTCCACTGTGCAGCTCGTTTTGCACAGAGTGGCCCCGATCCCTGTCTTCTGGGGTCCCTCGGCGGCTGTCTCGGCTCCTCCTCGCAAAAGCTTTCCACCTTCATGCGAGCTCGCAGAGTGGCCCCCGATCCCTGTCTTCTGGGGTCCCTCGGCGGCTGTCTCGGCTCCTCCTCGCAAAAGCTTTCCACCTTCATGCGAGCTCGCATTGTGGAAAGCTTTTTCGAGCGCGCTCCCGTAATACAGCGGCGGCCATAGCTGACGACTGTATCACTCCGCCCCACCCCCCGGCACGCCGCGTCATCCGCTATGATTGACATCAGCGCCGGCCAATGGCTGCGCTGCTATCAATCTGTCCAGCCTAGCCAATCAACGGCCAGGCCGGGAACCGAAGAGGATCACGTGGATGCGCACGGGACTTTCGAGGGGTCAGGTAAGTAAAACGGGGGTTCGGGAGGGGGGCAGTACCGTCGGATGTTTTTTCACCTTAATGCTTAGGATGAATTAAGGTGAAAAAACATTTACCTTTACAACCCCTTTAAGTGGAGGGGACGTATATATATATATATGTCGATCTGCCCACACGAGCCATTCTGCCGACGTACAGGGCTGGACTGGGACAAAAAATTGGCCCTGGACTTCATCCAGACTGGCCCACTTTGACAGGTCTCTCCCATAGCTGCCGGCCACCTGAACCCCCTCTCCCCCTTCACTAGCCATTCTACTTTATTAGATACTGGTACTCTTATAGGCAGTACCAGTGGGGAAGCTAGACATTATTTCACCCGGGGCAAAGAATCAGTTCGGTGCCCCCCCCCCCCCTTATGGGACAAGATTAGGCAGAAGTGAGAAACTCCCAGGCCATAGCTGTTGAGTCAGCTATCTGTCCCCTCCCTCATGTTTCTTTGTTCCCCCCAGGTAAGCGCTGCAGGAAGGGAGAGACAGAGGAGCGGAGGGGGGCAGCGGTCCGCTGTCACTGAAGCCGGCCCACTGAGCCATCGGCCCACCGGGAAACTCCCTGTAGTCCCAATGGCCAGTCCATCCCTGCCGACATATATTTACTTTAGGCGGTCGGGAAATGGTTCACCCGAATAGTTCAGCTTCTTTAACTTCTAAAAAACTTTGCATCTTTTTCTGTGGTTTTCTGGCGACCGTCTCGTCCAGGAGGCCTCATTAGGAATACAAGATGTAATGATACAAGTCAATAGGTAATGAGATACTTACTTCTCCTCAGCTCCCGAAATCTGAGTTTCTGAACAAAGACAAGAATCTCATTTAAAATAAATTTCATGCAAAGCTCTGTCTGGTTAGTTATGGTTGTTAAGAGATTGAATAACATTTGCAGTACTTCTCTGCTATTCTTTCCCAGCGTGAGGCCAATATTTAATTTACAGGTACTGCATGCTAAGTTTGTGCAATCCACTTTGGATGATAAAGCATTGATGAGGCAAGGCGGATGCTGGAAGGGTTCTTGATCGGCAGCTGCAGCATTAAGGAGATAATTGAGATGATACACTTGTACTATCGTCAAACAAAAAGGCACAATACACCTAAGGGCTTGTCCTCACGTGAAATTTGGGGGTGGTGAAACCTCACGATTTTGTTACAATGTTTTGCATGTGCTTTGCATTAAAAATAAAATATATTTTTTTTTAACCACTTATACCCCCTTCCTGCCCAGGCGAAATTTCAGCTTTCAGCACTGTCACGCTTTAAATTACAATTGCGCGGTCGTGCGACGTGTCTCCCGAACAAAATTTACGTCCTTTTTTTCCCCACAAATAGAGCTTTCTTTTGGTGGTATTTGATCACCTCTGTGGTTTTTATTTTTTGCGCTACAAACAAAAAAAAAAAGAACGACATTTTTTTTACTTTTTGCTATAATACATATCCAATTAAAAAAAATAAAAAAATATATTTTTTTCTCAGTTTAGGCCGATACGTATTCTTCAATGTATTTTTGGTAAAAAAAAAATCGCAATAAGCGCATGGTGATTGGTTCACTCAAAAGTTATAGCGCCTACAAAATAGATAGAATTTATGGCTATTTTTGTTATTATAATTTTTTTTAGTAATGACGGTTATCTGCGATTTTTGTCAGGGCTGCGATATTACGGCGGACACATCGGACACTTTTGACACATTTTTGGGACCATTCACATTCATACATCGAACAGCGCTGTAAAACTGCACGGATTACTGTATAAATGTGACTGGCAGGGAAGGGGTTAACACTAGGGGCGATCAAGGGGTTAAATGTGTTCCCTGCTAGGTGATTATTTCTGTACAGAGATTCACGTCCCTGGCCCTGTGACTGCTGATCGCGGGAACCTGGCGGACATCGCAGCCGCCAAGCACGCGCATCGACACCTGAGTGACGCGGCGGGCAGTCGCGCTCCGGCGGCACACGCGTGCGCCCCCCAGTGGCCGGGAGGAGCCAAGGATGCCAATAGACGGCCTCCCGGACATATAGAGCCACCTTGTGGCCATCAAATTACAATGGCCCGGGTCTCAAGAAGTTAATTGGTTGAACTAGATGGACTTTTGACTTTTTTTTTCAACCTGACGAACTATATAATCTATGTAAAGAATTGACTTTATAACCACGGGCAAACCAACTTTATCATTAGCATCACATCCCTTAGTTAAATAGATCGTAAGAGATTAAATGGGATTTTTAACCACTTGACCACTGGGCACGTAAACCCACTTAATAACCAGACCAATTTTCAGCTTTCGGTGCTCTCACAATTTGAATGACAATTACTCAGTCATACAACAACCAAATGAAATTTTCATCCTTTTTTTCACACAAATAGAGCTTTCTTTTGGTGGTATTTAATCACCGTTGTTTTTTTTTGCGCTATAAGAGAAAAAAGACTAAAAAATTCTGTAAAAAAAAGAATTTTTCTTTGTTTCTGTTATAAAATTTAGCAAATTTAGTATTTTTTCTTCATTCTTTTGCATAGATGTGAAAGATGAAGTTACGCCGAGTAAATAGATACCCAACATGTCACCCTTCAAAATTGCACACACTCATGAAATGGCGCTAAACGTCGCTACTTAAAAATCCCCATAGGCGACGTTGCAGGGTAGTGTGGGGTATTGCAGAGTAGTGTGGGGTATTGCAGAGTAGTGTGGGGTATTGCAGAGTATTGTGGGGTATTGCAGGGTAGTTTGGGGTATTGCAGAGTAGTGTGGGGTATTGCAGAGTAGTGTGGGGTATTGCAGAGTAGTGTGGGGTATTGCAGAGTATTGTGGGGTATTGCAGAGTAGTCTTAGTATGGGGCAGGGATGGATGGCTGGATCTGTGACTGCATTTGTCACAGATCCAGCCCACAGCACTCGTGCTGCATCCGCTCTCTCCCCTCTCCTCTCACACAGTACCGTTCAGTACAGAGAGGGGAGGGAGGAACCAGCGTCATCACATGACGCCGGTTTGTTTACAAGTGATCACTCCGTCATTGGACAGAGCGTTCACGTGGTAAACCGACGCTATCAGCGGACGCGGTAAAACATCGCTATTTTACCGCGATTTTAAGGCTCCGCTATAGGCGTATCCAGTGTGAAAGGGGTCTAATGAAGAAATATCAGTGGCTGTCCTAGCTTCATTCAGCAAGAGCCCACAGCGTAGCACTCACCGCATGTCACTGGAGAGCACATTGAACACATTTCATAAGTGGTCAGAAACTTGTAAATAACTCATGAAAGACCCTCTTCCTATTGAAAAAACAAAAGTTGGATTCAAAATGGCTGACTTCAAAATGGCCGCCATGGTCACCACCCATCTTGAAAAGTTTCCCCCATCACATATACTAATGTGCCACAAACAGGAAGTTAATATCACCAACCATTCCCATTTTATTAAGGTGTATCCATATAAATGGCCCACCCTGTATATATACATGTAATAATTGCATCACAAGTCAATTAGAATCATGTAATATATACACAGGCCCAGATTCTCAAAGGGCTTACGACGGCGCAGTGCCATGTATGTACGCCGTCGTAAGTCCTAATCTGGCCCGTCGTATCTATGCGACTGATTCTTAGAATCAGTTACGCATAGATATCCATTAGATCCGACAGGCGTAAGTCTCTTACGCCGTCGGATCTAAACTGCAATTTTTTTTGTTGCCCGCTAGGTGGCGCTTCCGTCGATTTCCGCGTCAAGTATGCAAATTAGCTAGATACGTGCATTCCCGAACGTACGCGCTGCCGACGCAGTGAAGTTACAACATTTACATTAGGCTTTTTCCGGCGTAAAGTTGCCACTGCTATATGAGGCGCAGCCAATGTTAAGTATGGCCGTCGTTCCCGCATCGAAATTAAAAAAAGTTACGTCGTTTGTGTAAGTCGTCCGTGAATGGGGCTGGACGTCATTTACGTTCACGTCGAAACCAATGACGTCCTTGCGACGTCATTTGGAGCAATGCACACTGGGATATTTTACTGACGGCGCATGCGCAGTTCGTTCAGCGCAAGGACGGGCTTCATTTAAATGATACACGCCCCCTACCCGCCGAATTTGAATTCCGCCGGGTGATTTACGCTACGCCGCCGCAACTTTACAGGCAAGAGCTTTGTGAATAAAACTGAAAAACTTGCGGCGGCGTAAAGTAAATCGGATACGTTACGCCGCCGCAGAGATACGCCCAGTGTACAAGAATCTGGGCCACAGCCCCGTACACACGACCAAACATGTCCGCTGAAACTGGTCCGCAGATCAGTTTCAGCGGACATGTTCGGTCGTCTGTACGGCCGACGGGGCAATTTTCCGGCGGATCGGACAGTTTCCAGCGGACAAATGTTTCTTAGCATGCTAAGAAACATGTCAGCTGGAAGCCTGTCCGTTGGACATATTCGGTCGTCTGTACAGACTCACCGGACATGTCCGCTCGGCCGAAAGCCCTCGCATGCGTCGAAGTGATTCGACGCATGCGTGGAAGCATTGACCTTCCAGGGCCGCGCACGTCGCCGCGTCATCGTCGTGGCAACGGCGTGGCCACGTCACTGCGTATCGTGTCCGCACGGATTTCTGTTTGATGGTGTGTACAACCATCAGACAGAAATCCGGCAGCGGACATGTCAGATGAAAACAGTCTGGTGGACCTTTTTGATCGGACAGTCCGTCCGTGTGTACGAGGCCTAATGATTCCTATAAAAAATATACTTTTACTTGACAATTCTATACATACATATGCACACCTATGCAGGTTGCAGTTGATGCATATTCCAGGTGCATTTTGTGTTTTTCTGTACACAAGTTTTTGATCCATTGAAGTCTATGGAACCAAAAACACAACCTGCTGGTCCCTCGCCCTTTTCATAAAATGCACAGATGTGAACATGACTACCATGCAGCTGTGAAGGTACCTCCAGGTAAGCCTTAAAGCGGGGGTTCACCCGAAAACATTTTTTTAACATTAGATTGAGGCTAATTTTACTAAGCAGAATCGGGTGTTTTTTTTTAAATCAATGCAGTACTTACCGTTTTAGAGATCGATGTTCTCCGCAGCTTCCGGGTATGGTCTTCTGGACTGGGCATTCCTATTTGATTGACAGCCTTCCGACGGTCGCATACAGCGCGTCACGAGTTGGTGAACTCTATATGGCGCCTGCGCACCGACGTTCGGCTACTTTCGGGAACTTGTGACGCGCTGTATGCGACTGTCGGAAGGCTGTCAATCAAATAGGAACGCCCAGTCCCGCAGCCCATACCCGGAAGACGCGGAGAACATTGATCTCTAAAACGGTAAGTACTGCATTGATTTAAAAAAAACACACCCGATTCTGCTTAGTAAAATTTGCCTCAATCTAATGTTAAAAATAGATTTTTTCGGTGAACCTCCGCTTTAATCTAGGCTTACCTTAGGTAAAAGCGGTTATAAAGGGTTTACAGCCACTTTGCCCAGGGGTGGACTGGCCATTGGGACTACAGGGAGTTTCCCGGTGGGCCGATGGCTCAGTGGGCCGGCTTCAGTGACAGCGGACTGCCGCCCTCCTCTGCTCCTCTGTCTCTCCCTTCCCACAGCGCTCACCTTCTCTCCCTCCCCGCAGCCCTCACCTGGGGGGAACAGAGAAGCAGGGGGAGGACCAGAGGAGTGGGGGGGGGGGGACAGAGGAGCATGGGGGGGACAGAGGAGCAAGGGGGAGGGGACAGACAGCTGACTCAGCAGCTATGGCCTGGGAGTTTCTCACTTCTGCCTAATCTTGTCCCATAAGGGGGGGGGCACCGAACTGATTCTTTGCCCCGGGTGAAATAATGTCTAGCTTCCCCACTGGTACTGCCTATAAGAGTACCAGTACCAGCCGTTCTACTCTAATAAAGTAGAACGGCTAGTGGCTAGTGAAGGGGGAGAGGGGGTGCGGGTGGCCGGGGGGGGGGTGCGGGAGTTGCCCAGCTGCCATGGGAGAGACCTGTCAAAGTGGGCCAGTCTGGATGAAGTCCAGGGCCAAATTTCTGTCCCAGTTCAGCCCTGACTTTGCCTGTTTGAGATTTGGCCCCCGGTAGATGGCGTTTGGCTTCGACCAGTGCGGAGAATCATTTTTTCTGCGCACAGAATGCTTTTGGTCACCCTGCGTCTTCCTATGAATGGGATTCTCAACTTCAAGGATTCGTTTTGTGCACAGAAAACCTGTAAAAAGCTAGAAAATAACAGATCCATTGTATACAGTCTCATCTGATAAACTTGAGAAAGCCGGTATTGTATGTCCAGACATTGTAAAGGAACTTTCTCTACAAATCAAACCAATGTGCTTTCTCTTCTCTTGATAAGAACGATGATCCTGAGTCAGTCCGGTGCTGAATGCACAAGTGAATGAAGACAGATCGTCACCGATGACTCCTCATCCTTGGGTAGAGACCTAGAATAGTTTATTTGCCCAGGGTGACCTTTTATGTGGTTTTCTAAGTGTCTTTTTTTCTGAGTTCTGTTGATTGTGCCGTCAGAATCCGGGAGAAAAGCTATTGATTTAAAGTGCAATTTTCAGAATTGAGTGCCGCCTGGCCTCTGTTGTGTTGTTTCTGTGTTCTGTGATGTGATAATTGGTCTGAATGTTACATGATAAGAGATAGGAGTGCTGTAGGGGCCGACTAACTGTAATCAGCTGTAGGTTTGCTACAGCTAAATTACACCTCTGAAATGTTGGCGCACTCCAAATTATCGCCATTGCTCACTTTGAAGCTTACAGCTTTTCTGTTAATTTATAGCCCAGAGGTATCTCTCTCTCACTTATGAATGGAATGCCATATTGTGTGTTGGAGTATTTAAAATCATTTTCGGTCCATATATTCAAGACAAACAACCCTTGGTTCTTTTCCAAAGAGAGAGATAAAGAGAGAGAGAGAGAGAGAGAGAGAGAGAGAGGCTTTATTGGAAGGTTGGGCTTAGGGTTAGAGTTAGGGTTAGGTTTAGGGTTTAGGATTAGGGGTTTGGGTTAGGGGGTTAGGGTTAGAGGGTTAGGGTTAGGTTTAGGGGTTAGGATTAGGGGTTAGGGTTAGGGGGTTAGGGTTAGAGGGTTAGGGTTAGGTTTAGGGGTTAGGGTTAGGGGGTTAGGGTGGTTAGGGTTAGAGTTTCCCATTGAAGAATAATGCTAGGACTCAGGAATTGGAACAGGGACCTCAAAGGTCAGAAGACGGGTTCCCAGAGGTCAAAGGTCACGGAAGCAGGAAATGTATCAGAATACAGTCTATTTCTTTGCCATGTTGCTTTTCCTGATGAAGCCTTGCTTTGAGGTGAAACATGTTGGGTTAAGGGATTTTTGTGGTTTTTAATTATTTTTCTTTATTTTTATTATGGGCATTTATATATATTCGGGGCATTGTGGATTTAGTTGTAGGAGGAAAAGGGAGATTTGTGTGGACTAGTGGAGATAGCGGATTGATATATGTGAATTATTTTCCAAGGCTGGAAGGGTCCTGTGATATATCGTATATACTCGAGTATAAGCCGACCCGAATATAAGCCGAGGCACCTCATTTTACCACAAAAAACTGGGAAAACATATTGACTTGAGTATAAGCCTAGGGTGTCCATCTGCATGCCTCACTGTGCCTCACTTTGCTTCACTGTGTCCATGTGCATGCCTCACTGTGCCCATGCCTCACTGTGACCATGCCTCACTGTGACCATGCCTCACTGTGCCCATGCCTCACTGTGCCCATGCCTCACTGTGTCCATGCCTCACTGTGCCCATGCCTCACTGTGTCCTTGCCTCACTGTGTCCATGTGCATGCCTCACTGTGTCCATGCCTCACTGTGTCCATGCCTCACTGTGTCCATGCCTCACTGTGTCCATGCCTCACTGTGTCCATGCCTCACTGTGTCCATGCCTCACTGTGCCCATGCCTCACTGTGTGCATGCCTCACAGTGTCCATGCCTCACTGTGTCCATGCCTCACTGTGTCCATGCCTTACTGTGTCCATGACTAGACTTACGTTTAACATGGGAGTCTATGGAAGTGGTGCCCGGCTTTGAAAAATCAGTGCTCCCCGGCCGTAGGTCCCCCAGACAGCAAACGTTACACATTTGTAGAGGAAGAGTGTGCCAAGTTTCGTATATACTCGAGTATCAGCCGACACAAATATAAGCAGAGGCACCTAATTTTACCACAAAAAAATGGGAAAACCTATTGACTCGAGTATAAGTCTAGGGTGTCCATCTGCATGCCTCACTGTGTGCATGCCTCACTGTGTCCATGACTAGACTTACATTTAACATGGGAGTATATAGAAGGGGTGCCCAGGTTTGAAAAATTGGTGCTCCCCGGCCGTAGGTCCCACTAGACAGAAAACACTTGTAGAGGAGAACTGTGGCTACATATGTGCCAAGTTTCGGGTTCAGGGGACCTACGGCCGGCCGGTACCGGGTCCCCAAAATTATCGGAGAAATTACTGTTTAACATAGGAGTCTATGGAAAGGGGTACCAGACTTTGAAAAATCGGTGCTCTACGGCCGTAGGATCCCCGGGCAACAAACTTTGCACACTTGTAGAGGAAGGGTGGGGCTACATGTGTGCCAAGTTTACGGCCGGCCGGAATCGGGTTCCCAAAACCAGACGCAAAAAGGTGACTCGAGTATAAGCCGAGGGGGGCATTTTCAGCACAAAAAAATGTGCTGAAAAACTCGGCTTATACTCGAGTATATACGGTATTTGATTTTGATGGGCATCTGAGCCTTTTAGTAATCACAGTAAACCTTAGTATCAATCCAAGCCTTTGGCCTGGACCCTGACCCCTTCACTTAGGGGTGTACTCACTTTTGTTGCCAGCGGTTTAGACATTAATGGCTGTGTGTTGAGTTATTTTGAGGGGAGAGGAAATGTACACTGTTATACAAGCTGTACACTCACTACACAACATTACACAGAAAATTGGAAATGGCGGCGATGCTTCGCTCAGGCACGTTACCGTGCCCGTATGACCTCACCTTCCAAAGTTGCTACAAACTAACTTTGGGCAATTATAAAACATTCCCGCAGCCAGAGCAACCTGTGATCTGAGAGAAAGTAACAGGTACATTAACAGCTTAAGGACCGCCTCCTGCACATATACGTCGGCAGAATGGCACGGCTGGGCACAAGCACGTACCTGTACGTCCTCTTTAAGTGCCCAGCCGTGGGTCGCGGGCACGCGCCCGCGGCTCGGTCCGAAGCTCCGTGACCGCGGGACCCGCGAACACGATCGCCGCTGGAGTCCCTCGCTGAAGAAAGGGGAGAGCTGTGTGTAAACACAGCTTCCCCGTTCTTCACTGTGGCGTCGTCATCGATCGCGTGTTCCCTTTTATAGGGAAACACAATCGATGTCGTCACACCTACAGCCACACCCCCTACAGTTAGAAACACAAATGAGGTCACAATTAACCCCTTCAGCGCCCCCTTGTGGTTAACTCCCAAACTGCAATGGTCATTTTCACAGTAAACAATGCATTTTTTGCTGTGAAAATGACAATGGTCCCAAAAATGTGTAAAAATTGTCCGAAGTGTCCGCCATAATGTCGCAGTCACGAAAAAAATCGCTAATCGCAGCCATTAGTAGTAAAAATGTTTTTTATAAAAATGCAATAAAACTATCCCCTATTTTGTAAACGCAATAAATTTTGCGCAAACCAAGCTTATTGCGTTTTTCTTTACCAAAAATAGGTCGAAGAATACGTATCGGCCTAAACTGAGGAATTTTTTTTTTATTATTATATTTTTGGGGGATATTTATTATAGCAAAAGGTAAAAAATATTGCATTTTTTTCAAAATTGTCGCTCTATTTTTGTTTATAGCACAAAAAAAAAAAAACGCAGAGGTGATCAAATACCACCAAAAGAAAGCTCTATTTGTGGGGGAAAAAGGACGCCAATTTTGTTTGGGAGCCACGTGGCACGACCGCGCAATTGTCAGTTAAAGCGATGCAGTGCCGAATCGCAAAAACTGGCCAGGTCCTTTAGCTGCCTAAAGGTCCGGGTCTTAAGTGGTTAAAATTAATTTAAACAGAAGGCTCCGCGTGCTTCGGAGGCAGTTGGAGGCCGCGTTATGGCGACCGGGTACTATGATGTAAAACCGACGCTCGGTTACGGGATCATGAAATAATATTCTGATTCCATAAGACAGTTGTTCGGGTTTCATTTGATGCAATGATGCCCCGGGACGGCGGTTTGTTTTCATGGAGGGAAGGAAAGCAGAGTCATGAGGAATCACCGGCGGAGAGGAGGGGTCTCAGCATGATGCGGACCGACAGCCGATGTAATAGAGGCCGTGCGCGGTCACACCCTCGTCTGTTCCAATCTGTCTCCAGGCACGCACGCTGGAGCTGTGCGCGGTGCCCGTGCACGGAGGGCTAGTAACAAGACAAATTGTCCTGACAGTTAGGAATTAGGCTTGTCCAGCACAGCACCTTCCACACTGATCCTGCATACATACATACATTAATAGAAAGCGGAGGGGGGGGGGCTGCAGGAGGGGTGGCAGGTCGCCGATAGCAAATGCAAGATAAAGTGACGGCAAAGCTGAACTCTGGGATAGGCAAATATTGTCTAAATACAAGAGATGTGTGTTTTTTACTTTAACCACCTCAATACCGCGCACTTAATCCCCCTTCCTGCCCAGGTCAATTTTCAGCTTTCAGCACTGTCGCACTTTAAATGACAATTGCGCGGTCATACTACACTGTACCCACATTTTTCACACAACAAATAGAGCTTTCTTTTAATGGTATTTATTCACTGGGGCCCAGATTCACAGAGAGCAAGGCGCACATTACGCTGCCATAGAGCGCACACCGTACGGCACTCCAACGTAGCGCTGAGAGGCAAGCATTGCATTCAGCAAGCCAGTGCTCCCAACACTGCACCAGCGTGGCGTGGGTTTCGAAGGCGCACGCCGGCATAGGTGGAAGTGGGCGTGACCCCATGCAAATGATAGGCCGAACGCCAGACAAGTACGTATCACGAACTGCGCATGCACAGTGACGTGGACACATGCACAGCACCCCCCTGCGCCTGCTCACAACCACGCCGGCACAACTGCCTAAGCTACGCCGGATCACTGCGCACGCCGTTAACATAACGTATGCCCAGCCAGACACACGTCCATCGCACAATACGCCGGCTTGTGTTCCCTGGTGCAGACCTGAGCATGTCTATTGCCGGGTTGCACCTCCTTTATGGGGAATAACTTTACGCCGGACGTACAACTTACGCGCATCTCGCGTAGCATGCGCCAGGCACACGCACATTCGTTAATTTGACGTATTTCCCTCATTTGCATGTTTGAATGGCTAATCAATGGGAGCGGCACCATGCGCCCAGCCCATATGTGTGCCCACCCTACGCTGACGTGTGCAAGCTACGTTGGCGGGGTGTAGCCTGTTTTTAGGCGCATGTTGGTTTGTGGGTCTTCCGCACACATACGCCGGCGCACATTGGCACTTACGTCGGCGTAACGTGTCATATGTCGGCATAAGTGCTTTGTGAATCTGGGCCTGGGTTTTTACATTTTTTTTTTGCAAAATAAATGAAAAAAGATCAATCATGAAAAAAAAAAAAATTATATAAAATTATTCAAACAAATAATCTTTCTTCATAAATATCAGCAAACATGTACAGTAGAGTAAATAATGATTTGATCCCCTGCAGATTTTGTAAGTTTGCCCACTTACTAAGAAATGAAGGGTCTATAATTTTATCATAGGTGTATTTTATATGACGGAGACAATATATAAACCAAAAAAACAGAAAAAAAACACGATACAAATGTTGTAAATGGAGTTGCTGTTCAGTGAGTAAAAAATAAGTATTTGATCCCCTACCAACCAACCAAGCAACCTCGCCATCATGGGCAAGACCAAAGAGCTGTCCAAAGACGTCAGGGACAAGATTGTACAGTACCTGTCACCGAGAATGTGTTTCCAGCACGACGGCATTGCGCTGATTCTCGGCGACATGGTGCCGACATCTCGCACTCGCTGGAATAGGAAAAGCACATTCCAGTGAGTGCGTCATAGAAGCGACAGGGATCCGACTTGGATTCCCGCCAATATGAATCATGAGGGGGAACTCCACGCCAAATTTTAAATAAAAAAAACGACATGGGTTCCCCCCCCAGTGGGCATACCAGGCCCTTAAGTCTGGTATGGATTGTAAGGAGAACCCCCTACTCTGAAAAAAACGGCCACAGACCCCGACAACCAACGGCCAGGGTTGTTGGGAAGAGGCCCTGTCTTTATCAACATTGGGACATGGTGCTTTGGGGTGGGGGGCCGCAGGGCGCCCCCTGCCCCAGAGCACCCAACCCCCCCATGTTGAGGGCATGCGGGCTGGTACGGCTCAGGAGGGGGGCGCTCGCTCGTCCCCACTCCTTTCCTGACCGGCCGGGCAGCGTGCTTGGATACGGGTCTGGAATGGATTGTGGGGGGACCCCCACGCCGTTTTTTTGGAGTAGGGAGTTCTCCTTACAATCCATACCAGACTTAAGGGCCTGGTATGCCCCCTAGGGGGGAACCCATGCCGTTTTTTTATTTAAAATTTTGCGTGGAGTTCCCCCTAATGATTCATACCAAACGCTGCGGCTAGAATTGGCGGGAATCCAAGTGAGATCCCTGTCGCTTCTATGACGGCTTTTTCCCCATCGCGGCGAGCCGGCTCGGCGCTGGCTCCCGCGATGGGGCTCGTAGGTGGTCAATCTCGCCGAGAAAGGGAGCGAGATTGACGAAATATTGCGGTCACCTACTGTAGACCTACAAAAGGCTGAAATGGGCTACAAGGTCATCAGCAAGAACCTTGGTGAGAAGGAGACAACTGTTGGAGCGATAATTCCCAAATGGAAGAAATACAAAATAACCATCAATCGCCCTCGGTCTGGAGCTCCATGCAAGATTTCTCCTCATGTGGTGAGAATGGTCATGAGAAAAATGAGGGATCCGCCCAGAACTACACGGGAGGAGCTTGTGAATGATCTCAATGCAGTTGGGACCACAGTCACCAAACAAACCATTGGTAAGACAATACACCGCCATGGATTGAAGTCCTGCAGCGCCCTCAAGGTCCCCCTCCTCAAGAAGACACATGTAGAGGACCATCTGAAGTTTGCTAATGAACATCTAAATGATTCAGAGAAGGATTGGGAGAAAGTGCTGTGGTCAGATGAGACCAAAATTGAGCTCTTTGGCATCAACTCGACTCGCTGTGTTTGGAGGAAGAAAAATGCTGACTATGACCCTAAGAACACCGTCACTACAGTCAACTACGGAGGTGGAAACATGATGCTTTGGAGCCGTTTCTCTGTTAAAGGTCCAGGTCGTCTTTGCCGCATTGAAGGGCCAATGGACGGGGTCATGTATTGTAAAATCTTGGATGAGAACCTTCTTCCCTCAGCCAGAACACTAAAGATGGGTCATGGATGGGTCTTCCAGCATGACAATGACCCAAAACATACCGCCAAGGCAAAAAAGGAGTGGCTCAAAAAGAAGCACATTAAGGTCACAGCCAGTCCCCAGACCTTAATCCTCTAGAAAATGTATGGAGGGAGCTGAAATTTCGAGACAGCCAAGAAACCTTAAGGATTTAGAGAAGATCTGTAAAATAGAAGGGACCAAAATCCCTCCTGAGATGTGTGCAAACCTGATCACCAACTACAAGAAACGTCTGACCTCTGTGCTTCCCAACAAGGGTTTCTCCACCAAGTACTAAGTCATGTTTTGCTTGGGGATCAAATACTTATTTTACTCACTAAACTGCAACTCCATTTATAACATTTGTATCCTGTGTTTATTTTTTTTCTGGATTTTTGGTTGATATTCTGTCTCTTTTATATAAAATACACCTATGATAACAATTTTTAGACCCTTCATTTCTTTGTACTGTAAGTGGGCAAACTTACCCAATCTGCAGGAGATCAAATGATGATTTCCCCCACTGTATATATTGTTACCGTATATACTCGAGTATAAGCCAAGTTTTTTCAGCACATTTTTTTGTGCTGAAAATGCCCCCCCCCCCCCCCCCCCCGGCTTATACTCGAGTCACCTTTTTGCACCTGATCTCCCGGAAATTTGGGGACCCGGTAGCGGCCGGCACACATATAGCCCCACTCTTCCTCTATAAGTGTGCAAAGTTTGTTGTCCGGGGGACCTAAGGCCGGGGAGCACTTTCATAGACTCCCATGTTAAACTGTAATTTCTCCAGTGACTTTGGGGACTGGCCGGCCGTAGGTCCCCTGGACCCGGAACTTGGCACGCATGTAGCCCCATTTCTCCTCTACAAGGGTGCAAAGTTTGTTGTCTGGGGGACCTACGGCTGGGGTGCCCTTCCATAGACTCCCATGTTAAACGTCAGTCTAGTCATGGACACAGTGAGGCATGGACACAGTGAGGCACAGTGAGGCATGGACACACCAAGGCAGTGCCGATCCTGACCTCCCTGGGGCCCTAAGCAAAATGACATGTCACATTAAAAATGAGAAGCGGGGGGGGGGGGGCGCTGACAACAGTGACATGTCACATTAAAGAAAGTTGAGAAGCGGGGGGAGGGGGTGTTCTGCTGTCGGAAATGACATCTTACATTAAATTGAGAAGTGGGGGGTGCTGACTTCTTACCTCTTCTCCCATGCAGCCAGCGAGTTGAGAAGGGCGAAAATGACTTCTCACCAGGCGGGGCCTCTAGTAATTTGGGGGGCCCTTCGCAGCTTTGCGGGGCCCTAAGCGCCTTGCATAGTGAGCCTATGGGGCGGATCGGCCCTGGGCACAGTGAGGCATGGACACAGTGAGGCATGGGCACAGTGAGGCATGGACACAGTGAGGTATGGGCACAGTGAGACATGGGTACAGTGAGGCATGGACACAGTGAGGCATGGGCACAGTGAGGCATGGGCACAGTGAGGCATGGGCACAGTGAGGCATTGGCACAGTGAGGCATGGACACAGTGAGGCATGGACACAGTGAGGCATGCACATGGGACAGTGAGGCATGGGCACAGTGAGGCATGGGCACAGTGAGGCATGGACACAGTGAGGCATGGACACAGTGAGGCATGCACATGGGCACAGTGAGGCATGGGCACAGTGAGGCATGGACACAGTGAGGCATGGGCACAGTGAGGCATGGGCACAGTGAGGCATGGGCACAGTGAGGCATGCACATGGGCACAGTGAGGCACGGGCACAGTGAGGCATGGGCACAGTGAGGCATGGACACAGTCAGGCAAAGTGAGGCACAGTGAGGCATGCAGATGGACACCCTAGGCTTATACTCGAGTCAATAAGTTTCCCCAGTTTTTTGTGGTAAAATTAGGTGCCTCGACTTATATTCGGGTCGGCTTATACTCGAGTATATATGGTACTTTATATATATATAAATTAGATAGATAGAGAGATAGACAGATAGATACATAGATAGATAGATAGATAGAGCCAGATTCACGTAGAATTTCAGCGGCGTAACGTGTCATAGATACGTTACACCGCCGCAAGTTTTCATCGCAAGTGCCTGATTCACCAAGCACTTGCGATGAACACCGACGCCGGCGGCCTCCCGCGCAAGGCGGGCCAATTCAAATGGGAGTGTGCCATTTAAATTAGGCGCGCTCCCGCCCCGGACCTACTGCGCATGCTCCGTTCCGTAATTCCCGTCGTGCTTTGCGCGCCGTGACGTCATTTTTTCGAACGGCGACGCGCGTAGCGTAATTTCGTATTCCCGAGCGGCTTACGCAAACGACGTTATTTTAAAAATTTCGAAGCGGGAACGACGGCCATACTTTATACAGCTATACGATTGCTGCGTAAAGTTAAGGCACTAAAAAAAAACGACTAACTTTGCGACGGGAAACTAGACTAGCGGCGACGAAAATCCGTCGGGAATCGTCGTAACTCCTAATTTGCATACCCGACGCTGGTTTACGACGCAAACTCCCCCCAGCGGCGGCCGCGGTACTGCATCCTAAGATCCGACAGTGTAAAACAATTACACCTGTCGGATCTTCAGGCTATCTATGCGTAACTGGTTCTATGAATCAGCCGCATAGATAGAAACAGAGATACGACGGCGTATCAGGAGAAACGCCGTCGTATCTCTTTGGTGAATCTGGCCCATAGAGATATATAATAGTATCATTTTTTTTCTCACTTACTCAATTATAAAATCATGTAAATCCTAACTGTCCTGGTTGTTTATAAACGGGTATGTTATAATTTGTATAAAAGCCGTATTTGTATTTTATCAGAAAATATTTTCCCTTTAAATCATTTTATATCAAATTATCAGTAGTGAGCAGCATCCAAGTTCCCCCTGTAAAGAAATCCCAGCCGCCTCCCTGTAATGAGACGCCGCAGTCGCTGGAAGCCGTCTTGTAATAAAGTTAAATTTAGTGAAGATTTTCATGCCATGCTTTGAAATAAGAAGTCTGAACCTCCCGCTGTTTCCTTTTAATCAGCTCTGGTATTATAATGATTAGACTAGTGAAAGCAATCCGTCTCCACATTTAACGGGGGGCAGGGGGGTGGGGGATTTTATATAAGAAATAAAGTTCTGTTTGGTATTCCTGAGTCCTGAGGATTTTACAATGCAAATGATTATTCTGGTTTGGGCTCAGCAAGAGCTGAATTACCGAAAGAAGAAGTACGAGTCTCTGGGAAGGGCAAGGGCAAGTTTATAAAACTTTTTTTTTTGTGCTATATAAAATAAATCTGACCACCAGTGCCGGGTCAAGGTCATCAAGCGCCCAGGGCAAAAATGCTAAACAGCAGCCCCCTTTGCCTTAGGGTCAGGGTGCCAACCATTGCCGACCCTCCTGCCCACCCCTTGTCCCGGCCCTGCTGACCACCAGCCTTCCCTTCGGTCTTGCACAGCGGTACCGGCTCCTCTCCTGGACCAGAACGGCTTACGCTGATTTCACTGCACCCTGCGAGCTTCTCACAATGTGCATCAGAAGCTGCAGCAAGTCAGATGGAGCCCCGCCTCATTTCCTGGCTAGAGAACTTCCAACATCATCCCTTTCTTCCACCGCCCCTTTCATTCATTGGGTTTCGGTTCTTTATATCACGGAGGCCCAGGATCACATGTGGGCGTTACTTAGGGGGCGGTCTACATGCACAGGGCCGATCCTAGGGTCACAGACGCCTAGGTGCAGAAATATTTCTGGCGCCCCCACATGGGCGTGGTCATCTTACCAACCCCTCCCCTTTACAATTGTTTCTATGGCAATGACAGAGATGCTCGACTAACACGGACAAAGAGAACACATTAGGCACGGACCGCCCTCCCCAGCGACATCACTGCATGGCTGGTCTCTCTCCACACAGAGACAGCCGTTGCTTCGCTCTCCTCCTCTGACAGGAGGAGGGAGGGGGGACGGGCTTGGGCAGGAAACACAGTGGTGGCGGTGGTGACCGGCAGAGAGAGCCGCCTCTGAACACGGACAAGGAGAGGAGGAGGACAAGGAGAAGGAGAGAGGGGAGCACTCCGGTGCTTCAGAGCTCCCACCTTTGTGGCGCCTGGGTGCACTGCACCCCATGTACCTGCCTAGGATCAGCCCTGTGCATGCAAATACAGCCTGCCTAGGAACTCCCACTTCTCCAGGCTGATACTCACTTAAAGCGTAGTTCCACTCAAAAATGGAATGTAACTTCCGCTTTTCGGAATCCTCCCCACCTCCGGTGTCACATTTGGCACCTTTCAGGGGAGGAGGAAGCAGATACAGAAGGGTTTCTAGGCGGGTGTGGGGGGTGCAGGCCGCACCCGGGTGACACCCGCCAGAGGGGTGACACCTGTGGGTAGCAGCACCCACACCGCCCGCTGCCCTGATTAGCTGTGCCTCGGCTCGCGCAGGTGTGTACCTCAGCAGCATGGAACGAAGACACCTCCTCTCTGTTTACACCCACAGAGCTATGACTAAGCACTGAAGCTACAGTGCGAAACGCGTAAGCTTTTGTTCCAATTTTTGCTGTGGCATGTTTATTTTGTGATCTATTTTAATAAAAGGAACATTTTCGGAGTGCGGCTGTCCAAGTTCCCTTCGTATTTTTTGCAGAAGGAAGAGCCTGCGCTCAAGGGACACACGGTTTGTGTATCTCTGTCAGCGCTGTTCTAAAGTATGTAAGGGGGTGCCTATACTGCTGGGGGGGGGTCTGTACTGAGGGGGTGGTCTGTAATGCTGGGGGGTCTGCACTAGGGGGGGTCTGTAATGCTTGGGGGGTCTGCACTAGGGGGGTGTCTGTAGTTAGGGGGGTCTGCACTGAGGGTGGTGTCTGTACTGAGGGGGGTCTGCACTAGGGGGGGTGTCTGTACTGAGGGGGGTCTGTAATGCTTGGGGGGTCTGCACTAGGGGGTGTCTGTAGTTAGGGGGGTCTGCACTGCTAGGGGGTGTCTGTACTGAGGGATGTCTGCACTGAGGGGGGTGTCTGTACTGAGGGGGGTCTGCACTGAGGGGGGGTGTCTGTACTGAGGGGGGACTATAGTTGGTGGTGGGTGACACCATTTTTTTCGCACCGGGTGACACCAACCCTAGTGATGCCACTGAGCAGATACCTATCTAATACAGGTATTTGCTCCCATTTCCGAGCATAGGTCGCTGCGGCAACCTAAGCCATGTCCTGCTCCTTCTCCGCCCCTGCTGTCTTCTGGGACACACACAGGTCCCAAAAGACAGCAGGCACCAGTGGGATCGCGCAGCGCGTCTTGCGCATGCACAGTAGGGAACAGCTTTTAGCCGCATCGGTTGTTATCCCTGAAAAGCCGATCGCCCGCTCTAAAAAACGGTATAATGCCTGCAGCGCATATCACCCCGGTATAACCCCCTGAAAGTCAAGACGGCATATCTGCGTATGTTTGGCAGGAAGGGGTTATTATTATTTTGTTTTTTTACTTAAAATATTAATGTCGTTTAGTAATCTTACACTGTATTTATTTATGTGAAATGTCGTTACTAGCAATAGCAAGAAATTGTTACCGAACTCCTCGGCCAGTTTCACCATGCTGTCATTTTTTTTTAACAAACCTAATAAGCGTAAAATGTAATTTTATTTTATATACAATTTTCCATCCGCCCTCCAATATAAAAGTAAAGACTCGCCAAGACATCGCTACGCTCCGCTTGGAAATCTGTTTTAGTCGGTCGGTGATTTTAGTTGACAGATCTTCTCAGGACGACGGTTTAATATTTGTTTTATAAGGACGAATATTTTTGCAGATATAAAAATGGAGATTTATAAACTCGGAGGCTCCGGCAGGAACAATATAAAGCGGCATTGTTTATACTCTTTCTGCAGAGAGGAGACTCAGCAATTTTGCAGAATATATTATCTGGGTATGGGAGTGCAGGACTGGAATACGATGCTGTTATTCAAGATTTCACTACTGGATTTGGATTTTGGGCCTATGACTCTGAAATCGAACTGTAGCTCTTTAGTATTCAACATTTGGTCTTGTGGGCCATGTTAGTGGCACCCTTTTGGTCTTGTGGGCCATGCTAGTGGCACCCTTTTGGTCTTGTGGGCCATGTTACTGGCACCCTTTTGGTCTTATGGGCCATGTTACTGGCACCCTTTTGGTCTTATGGGCCATGTTACTGGTTATTGCGCAACACATGCTGTAATAGATTAATTGATTTCCTGACACAATTTCTCAGGGTGAAACCCATTCTGCCATTTGTTTCAAATTAATATGGTGAGCCAGTGCAATCCATAGACAAAACAGACCACATCTCACCTTTCCAGCTTCCCAGCAAGAGGAAGTCACTAGAGCCTGCTGGCTCTTTTATTAAAACCACAGAATCACAAATACTTGCATTTGATTGGTTCACATTATACGTACACACCCACTCCATCCTCCCCTCACCCACCCCCTTGTGATGTCTGTAGCACATGCCACACACATTCCAAAGTCCAGGAGCAAAGGGCAAGGAATGGAAGTCCTTATTTGGAAGAAATCTTCTGGTCAGATGAAGACAGGAAGAGGGGGGGGGGTTGAATTCCACTTTAGAATGCAGTAGAAAGGAGGGGCTGGAGAATCAGGAGTGATTGAGGGGGGGGGGGGGGGTGGAGCTGCTTTCAATAATCCTTCGTATTTTTAATGCTGAGTTCATTACTTTTAAAACTTAATTTCATATCTGATATAAAATCCTCAAGGAAAATAAGCAGTATTGATCATTCCCATACATACATATGCATAATGCGTATAAAAACATATAAACAGTATAAGGAATATAGGAAAGAGAAACATTTCAGTGATTCTAATCGTAACAAAAAATACAATTTTCATTTTAGCACGTCCATCACAATGCGAACTGCATTGCCTCTGTGCGCTTAGTATGCATTCCCTGAGCGAACTTTTTGATCTCAGAAGAGAGGGTTTGATCTTTCTTCTGAAGGCCAAGTGGTTCACCTCCATTCCGATGGTGGTTGGTAGAGCGTTCCACAGTCTAGGTCCTTGGATTGCAAATCTTCTTTCTCCTTTGGACTTGTATCTGGCTTTGGGTATCTGGAGTAGATTTTGGTTGGTGGATCGCAGAATGCCATTGGGTTTGTGGGTTTTTATTTTTTCGCATTTTTAGTGGCACCCTTTGGTCTTGTGGGCCATGTTGGTGGCACCCTTTTGGTCTTGTGGGCCATGTTAGTGGCACCCTTTTGGTCTTGTGGGCCATGTTAGTGGCACCCTTTGGTCTTGTGGGCCATGTTAGTGGCACCCTTTGGTGTTGTGGGCCATGTTAGTGGCACCCTTTGGTCTTGTGGGCCATGTTAGTGGCACCCTTTGGTCTTGTGGGCCATGTTAGGATGGGGCCTTGCTGGGGGCCATGCTAGGCTTGAAGCGCTTCACCCTTGTTTCCACTGTGCTTCGTCACATGACCTTACAGGGCGCAAGCAAGGAGGAACATCACTGTTCTCAGCTGTGCCACTCTTCAGTGGAGGATTATCTCATAATACATGGCGATCTCTATGTTTAATGTAATTCTGTGGCCAACAAGCGGATTTCTAGGCTTAGGTACCTGGGACACATTTCTTGGGTTTCCTCCTTGGTGTGTTGGATCAGCAAGTGCAGTTCTCTTCTATTTGAGAGTTTGATGCAGCCAGTACCGGGAGAGATTTGTCCAGCACCCAGGGCAAGGATGCAAAACTGTGCCCCATCCCTATGTCCATTCTCTGTCTCCTTGCTCCGCTGTGTTTAGGACAGCTACCCTCTTGCCCACCCCTTGTTCCGGCCCTGAATGCACATTTACCACTTCAATACCGGGCACTTTCACCCCTTCTTTCCCAGGCCAATTTTCAGCTTTCAGCGCTCTCGCACTTTCAATGACAATTGCGCAGTCATGCATTGCTGTACCCAAATGAAATTTTTATCATTTTGTTTGCACAAATAGAGCTTTCTTTTGGTGGTATTTATTCTGGACTATGTTTCTTATTTTTTGCAGTATGAGCAAAAAAAGAGCAAAAAAATTTGGAAAAAAAAAAACATTTTCTTCTTTCTAGTTTTAAAGAAATCCAATAAAATCTAATTTTGTCATAAATTGAAGCCAAAATGTATTCTGCTACATGTCTTTGATAAAGAAAAAATCCAGTGATTGGACACAGCCATCATGTGATCAGGAGGGCCAATCACAGAGCCCTCCTGCCGATTGGAGATGTGCCGTGTCCGGGTGACACGAGCGCACCGGGATCGCGCGGGATCCCGCTCCTTCTGAGGGACATCCCTGAATGTCCATATATGGGGCAATGTGTTTAGATTAGAGAGAAAAGAAATAGAAAAGGAGAGAAGAAAGATAAGAGAGGGAGAAAGGAAAAAAAAAATATTTGAAAAAGAGGAAAAAGAAGAGAAAAAGGAAACGAAAAGGAAAAAAGAAAAGCTTTAACAAGAAAAAGCACAGAAATAGAAGAATAGAAAAAGAGAACAGGCCATAACGGACTGCTTACCTGTGAAATACACTAACATGTGTGGAATGACCTATAAGGCTAGTGAGAATTGCTTGTGGGCAACTGGTATAAAGCCTGTGGAACAGTCAGGGGGATCCTCAATGTTAATATGTCTCCACTATTGATAGATTAAGGTTCCCAGCAGATATCTATTGAGAAGCACATAATGGAACTTGTTGGCAGGAATCACCTCACCCTTCATGATCCAAATTTTATTTAATTTTTTCTTGAAAAGCCTATGGCGTGCAAAACACACCCAAAAACTCCACCCGATGCCAAAAAAATGTGCACACACATCAAGAGTGAAACACAAAAACGTGCAACGGGTGCTACGTCAATTCCTCCATAACGAAGGACCTGACCATCTGGCGTTAGGCTCCAGATGGGAACTAAGGTACTCGCATGGTCCGAGCAGCCGAAGCCGACACGGACCCCATTCTTTGGGGGGTCTGCCGAAACAGAACCCACCCAAGTACTCGGTGGGGCTCCCCCGAAGGGAGACCCCATGAGAGCAGGCGAACTAAGCCAGAAGGCCATGTCCACCCACTCCCAAGACGTTCGGGGCTGGCCCGAGGACCGGCACCCTACTAATCGCACTGTGACAAACGTGACCCCAAACAAAAAAATACATAAAAGTGACAACACAGGGGTAAATAAAAAGAAAGTGGGGGAGAAGAAAGATGAGGGAGAGTGAAAGTTACCATCGTGCAATACAATGGCTGGCCCTCTGGCCAGGAAACAAAAATTCCTCTGGTCCCAGCCAAAAGGCCCGGCCCTAGAGGCAGGTGTAAAAAAAAGTGTGATATGGTGAAGTGACCACGGTGGCAAACAGCAAAAGTGCTGGGAGAACACTAGTGCAAGTATGGCACCCCTGAACTGCCACTCCACGGGCACATTCACCATAGGCTTTTCTCACAACCCTGACCAACAGCCCGGAGTGTCACAGCCCCCTTCCCTACCAGGAAGGAACGAGAGCTCCGGAAGCTCAGGGAGAGAGAGACTATAAGCTCCCCCCGTCGCCTCTTTCGCTCCCTACCTAATTATACTCGGGAGGTACTAGCCAAGATCCTGACCCCCCCTTAACAGTAGGGTGGGGTCGATGTTCCCTCTCCGAGAAACTGGCAAGGTTAGGAACTGCATCAAATCCAGACCAGAAGGCCAGGGACCCGACCCTTCAGCTTCGGCCGCATGTTTTTCCGTCCAAATCAGAAGGCTTTCACCTCCACGCCAGCAGGTTCTGCATCTGCCACCGCCATCCCTTTCCACCTCGCCGTGTAGTAAGGACGGTTAGCATAGCGCCCCCTCCTGGCAACTGATAAGAACAGATACTACACTTGATCTTGTCCGATGGAGCATACACACAGTCGGATTGTCCGATCAAACACGTCCGTCCGTACAAGTGTTGTCAAAAAGTCAGATCGTGTGTATGGGCCTTTAGAGGGCCAGATGCCTTCATGCTGCCTCGATCCCTGCCACCGAGCGAAAAAAAAGCCTCTTGGACACATTTCCATGGGGTTTCTTCTTGGTGAACCAGGACAAGAAGTGCACTTCACCAGCATGTAGGAGTTCTTCCCCGACATAGCTTCAGCTATGCAGGAGAACCTACATAACAATAAAGTGCCTGAACTGTACAAACCACAGAGGCAGATCAGTTCAGAACTGAGAGAAGTTCTCCCAAGCTCCTTCTTGGCTTTGACATGTGATACGACACATGGGCAAAGCATAAGGGGTTGCAGGGGTCACAATCGCAACCCCAAATTCTATCTCTTTAAGCCCACGCTGCACCGAAATTGGGGGGCCCATGATGGCACTGAGAGTGATAGATACACAGAGGAGGCAATCTGCCTCCTACCTACTTGATGTCTGTTTACCTGCACTGTCATTATTGTAGAGGCCCCAGAGCATTACTTTGCCCAGGGGCCCATGATGCTATTAAGATGGCCCTGACCCCACCCCTAGCTCCAGGGGGCCCCTGCAGTTTCTCTGTCATATTATCATATCCTCCACAAAGTCCAGCTTCGATCTACCTAAGGGCCCCACAGCCATGCTCTAGTACTGGGCTTCCACTTTGCCTTCCACTGTCCACACCCCTCCCTTCTCATTGGCTGGGGACAAGCTGTGAGCCATTGCCTGAATAGAGAGGAGCACAGGGGCCAGGTCAACATTTGCATCGGGGCCCACAAGCTTCAAGCTACGCCTCTGATACGAAACACACCTGTGGGAAAGCCTAGGAGGACTTCTTCTTACCTGGGTGCCACTCTGTTTTTAAGGCCTGCAAAAAAAATCTTGGGTGGGGGAGTTTTATTAGGGGGTTTGTTTTGATTTTGGTGGGGGGGCTATTACAGGTGTGTATGCTGTATCATTGCTCTGGTTTTGGGGGCGGGGGTTGCAGAATGCAACCATGATTCATGTTACACCCTAAACATGGGTATTGCTTGAAGCACGCTATGAAAGGTGGACTATGCCTTTAAAAAGGTTGTGATCTTTTTTTTTGGAACAAAAATCAAATATCTAATGTGAATTTGCTGAGTTATGGGAATCTAATTTAAGGTAAATGAAAGGCTAGAAATCGGGTTGTTTTATTTATTTATTTTTTCATGTTAATTAGTCACTGAATTAATTAGTCTTGATTGTGTTCTCACAAAGTGCTTCTTAAGAAGCAAGACATCACAGGGAGCTTAGCCTGCAGTGCTCTATGGGAAACATAGGCTCTTAAGTCCCATTGGAAGAAATTATTATTTGCGCTAATCGTATAAAAAAATAAAAGTTGTGAATGACTCGGGTTTATTTAACCACTTAAGGACCCGCTCATGTAGATGTACGTCATTTTATTTAAAGATGGATATCTCGGTAACGGCAGCTGCTGCTGCCACAACCGGGATATTCATCTTTCCAGTGAGCGGTCCTTTCAACGATAACCGTGGTCTCCGCGGAGGATTCGCCACGAGATCACAGTTTTCGGCGGCGGGAGAGGGCCCCCCTCCCGCCGCTTACCGGAGCCGTCGGCAGCGGCGGAGGTGATCGGGTCCTCTCTCCTGCTCGGCTGGGATACGAGTGAGGGCAAGATGGCCCCCACCCGTCTCCATAGCATAGCAGGGCGGAAGCGACGTCAAAACGTCACTTCCGCCCATGCTTCTTAAAGCAATATTTTCTTGTTGTCATTTTTTCAAATGACAATTTTTTTTTTTTTTTTGCATTTTAGTGTAAATATGAGATGTGAGGTCTTTTTGACCCCAGATCTCATATTTAAGAGGACCTGTCATGCTTTTTACAAGGATGTTTACATTCCTTGGAAAAAAGAAATGTTCCTGGACTGCCGACCTCTGATTTATTGAAACAAAATGAACAAAGGATAAAATCCAAAGCTGTATAACATCCAAAAATTCATGCAACACTGCAATCAATGGTAGAAAGTGGACATAGGGGACAAAAAAGCTAACATGTTTCACATCATGGATAGATGCTTAGTCATCTATCCATTCCTTGTAATAGGAATAAAAGTGATCCATTTTTATTTTTTTTGTGTAAAAATTAATAAAATAAATAAAAATAAATAAGAAAAAAAATGTTTTTAAAGTGCCCCGTCCCGACGAGCTCGCGCGCAGAAGCGAACACATACGTGAGTAGCGCCCGCATATGAAATCGGTGTTCAAACCACACAAGTGAGACATCACTGCGATCGTTAGAGTGAGAGCAATAATTCTAGCTCTAGACCTTCTCTGTAGCTCAAAAGATGCAACCTATAGAATTTTTTAAACGTCGCCTATGGAGATTTTTAAGGGTAAAAGTTTGACGCCATTCCACGAGCGGGCACCATTTTAAAGCGTGACATGTTGGGTATAATTTTACTCGGCGGAACATTATCTTTCACAATATATAAAAAAAATTGGGCCAACTTTACTGTTGTCTTATTTTTTAATACAAAAAAGTGATTTTTTTCCAAAAAAAGTGCGCTTGTAAGACCGCTGCGCAAATACGGTGTGACAAAAAGTATTGAAATGACCGCCATTTTATTCTCTAGGGTGTTAGAAAAAAATATATATAATGTTTGGGGGTTTTAAGTAATTTTCTAGCAAAAAAAATGTTTTAATCTTGTAAACGCCAAATCTGAAAAACAGGCTTAGTTTAGATAAAAATTTCCTGGAACAATTGTAGATTGGGATTCAGGATCGACCAATCCTCGAGGGCCTTCAGCTGAGATAATGCTGGCAAATGCCTTGGAAATGATCTGGCCGCCATTGGATAGCAAATGAAATACAAATATTTCAAGGATTCTCCTGCGATGTAATAATTTCATGAAGTGTGTGTGTTTGGGGGGGGGGGGGGGGGTTTACATTTTTGTGGCCCTTTTTTAGTATTGTATATACTCGAGTATAAGCCAAGTTTTTCAGCAAATTTGGCTTATAATCGAGTAATCTTTTGCGCCTGACCTTCCGGACTTTGGGGACCCGGTACTGACCGTCCGTAGGTCCCCTGGACCCCAAACTTGGCACACATGTAGCCCCACTCTTCCTCTTACAACCCCTTTAAACTCTGCAGAGCTAATTGGAGGGAAGGGACACCCCACCCCCCATTCATATAGGAACAGAGCTGAGGCTGTCTATTACAGGCTGTGTGCTGGAGCTCCCTCCCCTGTCACCTTTTTTCTCTCGGTGTCAAGAAAACTTGTCGGAAGTGATTAATGCAAAGAGCAGAGGAAGGAGGCAGCAGACAGACATGACACTAATAGGTAGATTCACACACATTGGCCTAACTTTAGGACGGCCTAGCCTAGCCTGTTTAGGCTACACCGCTGTAAATTAGTTAGGCTAGTAGTGATTTTCAATCTACTTACCTGCTAATCTACGGCGGCGTAGCCTAAAACGAGCGGGCATAAGGGCGCCTAATTCAAATTGCTTGGAGGGGGGCGTGTTGTATGGAAATGAGGCTTGACCTCACGTTTTTTGACGTTTTTTTACACTGCGCATGCGCCGGGCGACTACATTTCCCAGTGCGCATTGCGGCTAAGTACGCCGTGCGGGCCTATTGATTTAGACGTGGACGTAAACGACGTAACTCCCGATTCACGGACAACTTGCGCAAAGGACGTAAAAAATTCGAACCTCGCGGCGGAAACGGCGGCCATACTTTAACATTACTAGTCCACTAGAGCATAGCTCTAACTTTAGGCGGCCTATCCCTTACGGAAACGACGTAATTCGATGACGTAGGCCTGGCGTACGTTCGTGAATCGGCGTATCCCCTCATTTACATATTCTACGCCGGCCGCAATGGAAGCGCCACCTAGCGGCCATCCGAAAAATTGCAAGCTAAGATAGAACGGCGCAAGCCAGCCTATCTTAGCTTTGTTTAAGTGTATCTCTGTTTGAGCATACGCTTAAACAAACGCCGGCGTAGATTCAGAGTAAGGTCGGCTTATCTACTGATAAGCCGGCCTAACTCTTTGTGAATCTACCTAATAGTGCTCTGTATTGAGACAAATACACACTATAGGGGGATATGCTTTGTTTGTATTTCATGTCTAAGGTTTACAACCACATTAAAGTGATTGTAAATTCAGAAGGCTTTTTATCTTAATGTATTCTATTCATTAGGAGTAAAGCCTTCTGTGTGTAGCAGCCCCCCTAATACTTACCTGAGCCCCATCTCTGTCCAGCAAGGTCCACAAGTATTTCAGCCATCTGAGATTCTCCTTCCTGATTGGCTGAGACATGGCAGCGGCGCCATTGGCGCCCGCTGCTGTCAATCAAAGTCATCTAGCCAATCGGGGGAGAGAGGGGAAGGGCAGCTGCTTGCTATGGGCGGCACTCAACAGGAGGGAGAGGTCGGGAGCAGCGGAGAGGGACCTGAGAAGAGAAGGATCGGGGCTGCTCTGTGCAAATTTGAAGCAACAGAGGAGGTGAGAATAACTTTATTATTTTTTATAGGGGGAAAATAAATAAAAAACACAAGACTTTACAATCACTGTAAATGTGAGTTATAATCAATTAATGTGTCAGTTGGATTTTTTGTCAGACATTTTACCACCAGTCTTGTTTGATGGCAGGTGGAAACCCATACACGTGGTGGATTGGAAGAGGTAACGAGAGACACACCTACTGGGGCGGGTCCCTGCCTGGGCAGTGCGCCTGCGGGATGGAGGAGAGCTGCATCGATATGAGATATTACTGCAACTGTGACGCCGACAGACAAGACTGGTAAGACAAAGATTATGAATGATGCAATATATTCACCCCTAGAGCCCCCCGGTGCTCTCCAGCCCCCCCCCCCCCGATGTCCACTTCTGTTCTTTCTGCCCCCCAGTGCTCTCTGCTCCCATCCTGCTCTTTGTCCCCCCGGTGCTCCCCAGCCCCCCCCCCCCCGTGATGTCCACTCCTGTTCTTTCTGCCCCCCAGTGCTCTCTGCTCCCAACCTGCTCTTTGTCCCCCCCCCCCAGTGCTCTCCAGCCCCCCTATGCTGTCCACCCCTGTTCTTTCTTGCTCCCTCAGTGCTCTCTGCTCCCACCCTGCTCTTTGTCCCCCCCAGTGCTCTCCTTCCCCCCCATTCTGTCCACCCTGTTCTTTTTGGCTCCCCCAGTGCTCTCTGCTTCCACCCTGCTCTTTGTCCCCCTGGTGCTCTCCAGCCCCCCCCCCCCCGTGATGTCCACTCCTGTTCTTTCTGCCCCCCAGTGCTCTCTGCTCCCAACCTGCTCTTTGTCCCCCCCCCCAGTGCTCTCCAGCCCCCCTATGCTGTCCACCCCTGTTCTTTCTTGCTCCCTCAGTGCTCTCTGCTCCCACCCTGCTCTTTGTCCCCCCCAGTGCTCTCCTTCCCCCCCATTCTGTCCACCCTGTTCTTTTTGGCTCCCCCAGTGCTCTCTGCTTCCACCCTGCTCTTTGTCCCCCTGGTGCTCTCCAGCCCCCCCCCCTGTGATGTCCACTCCTGTTCTTTCTGCCCCCAGTGCTCTCTGCTCCCAACCTGCTCTTTGTCCCCCCCCCCAGTGCTCTCCAGCCCCCCTATGCTGTCCACTCCTGTTCTTTCTTGCTCCCTCAGTGCTCTCTGCTCCCACCCTGCTCTTTGTCCCCCCCCCCAGTGCTCTCCAGCCCCCCTGTCCTGTCCACACTGGTTCTTTCTGACTCCCCCAGTGCTCTCTTCTCCCACCCTGCTGTCCACCCCTGTTCTTTCTGGCTTCCCCAGTGCTCTCTGCTCACCCCTGCTCTTTGTCCCCCCCCAGTGTTCTCCATTCCCCCCATGCTCTCCACCCCTGTTCTTTCTCCCCCCTAGTGCTCTCCAGCTCTCCCCGTCACTCTTCAGCCCCCACCCCTGTTCTCTCCACTCCCCCCAGTGCTCTCCATTCCCAAAAGTGAATTTGAGCCCCCTGTGCTCCCCAGCCCTGTTCTTTCAGGCCCCCCCCCCCCGGTGATCTCAAACTCCACCCATCGCTCTCTAGCCCCCAAGTGCTCTCCACCCCTGTTCACTGGAGGTGATGAATGGACTTTAAAAATGTTGCCAATCTGGCGGCCGGCATCTAAAGATATACGCAGTAAAGGATAGGTGGTCCAATCATTTGCCACTTTGTAAATATTTCCTTTTGAAATATTTACATTTTTAGGCCCGGATTCAGAAAGAATGGCGTAACTTTCGGCAGGCGTAGCACATCTCATATACGCTACGCCGCCGTAACTTAGACAGGCGAGTACCATATTCAGAAAGAACTTGCGCCCTAATGCCGCGTACACACCATCACTTTAAAAACGTCACTTTAATTGACCGTGTGTGGGGGAAAACGTCGTTTTATGTCTTCTAAAAAACGACCAAAAAAAATTGAAGCATGCTTCAATTTTATGTGTCGTTTTTCAAAACGTCAACTTTTACTTCACAGAAATTGACCGTGTGTAGCAAAAACGTCGTTTAAAACGACGTTTTTTCACCCGCGCATGCCCAGAAGCTACTTATGAAGCAAGCTTCAATGGAAAAACGTGGTGAACGTAACCTCGCTTTGCTTGAACATTGTGAGAAAAACGATGGTGTGTAGGCAACTTCGTCTTTGAAAATTGAAGTTTCAAAAACGTAACTTTTTACTTCACAAAAAATGTCGTTTTTTTTCATCACATAAAGTGATGGTGTGTATGCGGCATGAGTTACGGCGGCGTAGCGTAAATGGGCCGGCGTAAGCCCGCCTAATTCAAATTATCAAGGCAGTGGGCGTGTTGTATTACAATGAGCCGTGACCCCATGTAAATGAGTGGCCGATCGAACGGCGCATGCGTGCGCATGCTCAGAGTCACGTCGCAAATACTCCCTAAGATACGTCGGCTCAATGCTTTGTCGAAGTGAACGTAACATACGCCCAGCCCCATTCACGTACGACTTACGCAAACGACGTAAAATACGACGCTGTTCCGACATTTCCAACGTCCATACCTTAACATGACTTACCCCTGCTTTATGAGGGGTAAACTTACGCCGGACCGACGCCTTGCGTAAACGGATAGCTAAATCCGACAGGCGCAAGTACGTTTCTGAATCGGCGTATCGAGGTCATTTGCATATTCGACGCGTAAATCTATGGAAGCGCCCCTAGCGGCCAGCGTAAATATGCACCCAAGATACTACGGCGTAGGAGACTTACGACGGTCGTATCTTGGCCAAATTTAGGCGTAACTGCCTTTATGAATCAGCGCATAGATACGACGGCGCTCATTTGGACTTACGACGGCGTATCTGGAGATACGCCGTCGTAAGTCCTTTCTTAATCCGGGCCTTATATTCTAAGTGTTTTTTTCTGCGTACATATTCCCTTTAAACCCTCTGAACCTCTTTTCATGAAGCCGCCTTTTCAATTTTATTGCTTTTTCTTTGTTTTAAGGTTGCAAAAGCTAATAACCTCGATAATGAAATATTAATTAATTGTGACCACTGACCTGTAGCTTTGAATTAAATCAATGCATACCATCAATACTTATAAGTGATTAATACCGGGAGGCTGAGGAGTACTGAGATATTGGCAGAAGAGACACAGTAGAGACGCACTATTGCATGCAGTAATACATTTGTATCTGTCAGCACTGCGACTTAGAGAGAGAAGGTCTGCAGTGTCCGTGCATATCATTAGACCATCTATATCTACTCTTCCAAGAAAAACAACAAGTAGCTAATTGTAATTGATTGTAATAACCTTTTTAATGGATGATCATATCACAAACTCAAGGCTCGTGGTTATTAGCCTAAAGATAAAGCCTTGAAAGATGATTTACACTGCGCTGAACTTTATTAGGTATTGAAATTGGTTGACTTGACCAATTGGTTGAATTGGTCTCTTGACCAAAATGATTCCAACTCTCCATGGCAAAACTCCAGGGTGTAATTTGATGTGGTCCTTACAATCACCTCTAGCAATGTATCAATAGTAAGGATGAGCCCAACACCCAGGGCCGCCTTAATAGCATCATGGGCCCCTGGGCAAAGTAATGCTCTGGGGCCCATACAATGATGACAGTGCAGGTAAACAGACATGAAGTAGGTAGGAGGCAGACAAACGGAGCTTCCCCTTTTGGGTGGAGCTCCTCATTAACTACATGAACAATCATTCTGTACAGCAAAGAAACTGTGGGATAATACTACATACAATAAAGTAAGAAAGTTGTCCAGTGCATATAATATATCTGCTAGATTAATGCCTCTCCAGCACTATGGCCCCTCTACACCCCAGATATCCCCCCAGCACTCCGACTCCTCTACACCCCAGATTTCCCCCCCAGCACTCTGACCCCTCTACATCCCAGATATCCCCTACATCCCAGATATCCCCCCAGCACTCTGACCCATCTACACCCCAGATATCCCCCCAGCAGCACTCTGACCCCTCTACATCCCAGATATCCCCCCAGCACTCTGACCCCTCTACATCCCTGATATCCCCCCAGCACTCTGACCCATATACACCCCAGATATTCCCCCCAGCAGCACTCTGACCTCTCTACACCCCAGATATCCCACCCAGCAGTCTGACCCCTCTACATCCCTGATACCCCCCCAGCACTCTGACCCCTCTACATCCCTGATATCCCCCCAGCACTCTGACCCCTCTACACCCCAGATATCCCCCCAGCAGCACTCTGACCCCTCTACATCCCTGATATCCCCCCAGCACTCTGACCCATCTACACCCCAGATATCCCCCCCAGCAGCACTCTGACCCCTCTACATCCCAGATATCCACCCAGCACTCTGACCCATCTACACCCCAGATATCCCCCCAGCACTCTGACCCCTCTACATCCCAGATATCCCCCCAGCACTCTGACCCATCTACACCCCAGATATCCCCCCAGCACTCCGACCCCTCTACACCCCAGATATCCCCCACAACACTCTGACCCCTCTACATCCCTGATATTCCCCCAGCACTCTGACCCATCTACACCCCCAGATATCCCCCCCAGCACTCTGACCCCTCTACATTTCAGATATCCCCCCAGCACTCTGACCCCTCTACACCCCAGATATCCCCCCAGCACACTGACCCCTCTACACCCCAGATATCCCCCCAGCACTCTGACCCCCCTACATCCCAGATATCCCCCCAGCACTCTGACCCATCTGATTTCCAGATATCCCCCCAGCATGGGCTCAAGGACTAGCTGCTTTGTGGAAAGGGCAGGGCTTCCCCCCCATGCATCTGGGGCTCCTGGGCAGTGCCCAGGTGTGCCCTCTCATTAAGACAGCCCTGCCAACACCCCCCCGGTTTGGTTCGCACCAGAACTTGCCGAACATGCAAAACATTTGTTCGAACACGCGAACACTGTTAAAGTGTATGCGACACTAACATGAAAAGTGCTAATTTTAAAGGCTTATATGCAAGTTATTGTCATAAAAAGTGTTTGGGGACCCGGGTCCTGCCCCAGGGGAGCAGTGATTTTAATGATGCTTAAAGTAAAACAATAAAAGTGAAATATTCCTTTAAATTTCGTACCTGGGGGGTGTCTATAGTATGCCTGTAAAGTAGCACAATTTTCCCATGTTTAGAACTGTCCCTGCACAAAATGAAATTTCTAAAGAAAAAAAGTAATTTAAAACTACTCGTTACGGCTGTAATGAATTGTTGGGTCCCGGCAATACTGATAAAAGTCTTTGAAAAAAACAGCATGGGTTCCCCCCCCTCCCCCAACCCAGTCCATTACCAGGCCCTTTGGGTCTGGTATGATTATTAAGGGGAACCCCGAACCAAAATTGAAAAAAAAATTGCTTGGGGGTCCCCTCAAATTCCATACCAGGCCCTTCAGGTCTGATATGGATATTAAGGGGAACCATGCGCCATTTTTTTTATTTGGCGTGGGGTTCCCCTTAAAATTCATACCAGACCTGAAAAGTCTGGTATGGATTTTGAGGGGGACCCCTACGCCATTTTTTTTATGATTTTTTTTTTTGTATTGCTGGGTCCCGACAATTCATTACAGTCACGAGTAGTTTTAAATTACTTTTGTGCAGGGACATTTCTAAACACGGGAAAAATATGCTACTTTACAGGCATACTATAGACACCCCACAGGTATGAAATTTTAAAGGAATATTTTATTTTTATTGTCTCACTTTAAGCATTATTAAAATCACTGCTCTCGAAAAAACTGAATTTTTTTAAAACCTTTTTTGGATTGATACATGTCCCCGGGGGCAGGCCCCGGTTCTCCTAAACATATTTTATGACAATAACTTGTTTATAAGCCTTTAAAATTAGCACTTTTGTTTTTTCATGTTAGTGTCCCATAGACTTTAACAGGGTTTTCCGCGGCTTTTGAATTTTCCCCGCACTCAGTATATTGTTAGGTATTTGCCAGAACATCCGAACAACCAAAATTTGGCCCTAACTTATGCTCTGGCCGGACCGTTCACCTATCCCTACTCAATAGCATCTCAACGAAGACGTACGCCTGTCGGATCTAACACAGACGCGCAAAATTTGAAATTACGTGGCGTATCAAGTGATACGCCGGCGTAATTTCTTTGAGGATCTGCCCCTATATGTCCAAAAATAGAAGGTAGAAATCACAACTCCTCTGCAACTGCTTGAAGACCAAAACTCTTGTATTTTATTTTATTTATTTATTTTATGCTGAATAGTTTTTTCCCTCTCAGTAAGTGAGCTTTGCAATTGCTCCATTTGACCTCCCGATACAAAATGACTTTTTTAGATTGTGTGTCACGCTGCGCTGTGAAAGATATCGCCCGCCCACCGACTCTGTGACTTTCCAACCATCTAAGATGTGTGGGTGGTCTCCACGCCTTTCCCTCATAAGAAAAAAACTTCCAGCACACCAACAAGAGCTAAAAAGAAATGAAAACGCTCTTCTCTTCTAAAGACTTCGCACAGGGAGTTCGGGCGGGGGGACGAGGGGACAGGGGGGAAGGGGGAAACGGGGGACGGGGGGGACAACTCTGGTCCTATGAGCTTCTACGGGGAGTGTTCATGAGAAAGGTGCACACGGGAACCCACCCCCTGTACATTCCTTGTAGATCCCACCAATTATTATATCTCCATTATGGATCTTCTGATTACTTGCTGATTATTACTTATTATATAAAGTGATGCCTATATTGTTTTTCAAGGACAGGCACGCCTTTTTTTTTTTTCCGGCAATATTGTTTGAAAAAAAATGTTTTTAACCACTTCAGCCCCCGGACCATTTGACTGGCCAAAGACCAGAGCACTTTTTGCGATTCGGCACTGCGTCGCTTTAACTGACAATTGCGCGGTCGCGCGACGTGGCTCCCAAACAAAATTGGCGTCCTTTTTTTCCCCACAAATAGAGCTTTCTTTTGGTGGTATTTGATCACCTCTGCGGTTTTAATTTTTTTGCTCTGTAAACAAAAAATGAGCGACAATTTTGAAAAAAAAAGCAATATTTTTTACTTTTTGCTATAATAAATATCCCAACTAATTATTTAATTTTTTTTCCTCGGTTTAGGCCGATACGTATTCTTCTACATATTTTTGGTAAAAAAACAAACGCAATAAGCGTTTATTGATTGGTTTGCGCAAAAGTTATAGCGTCTACAAAATAGGGGATCATTTTATGGCATTTTTATTAATATTTTTTTTTTTTTTACTAGTAATGGGGCGATCTGCGATTTTTATCGTGACTGCGACATTATGGCGGACACATCGGACACTTCTGATGCCATTTTGGGACCATTGTTATTTATACAGCGAACAGTGGTTTAAAAATGCGCTGATTACTGTATAAATGACACTGGCAGGGAAGGGGTTAAGTGTGTCCTAGGGAATGTGTTCTAACTGTGGCTCTGGTAGCGAAGGGGTTAAAGGATGTTGAAAAATAGACTTATTGGCAGGATATCCAGGTGAAAATAAAGTAAGAAAGGTCTAAAAAGGAAAACGAATGCAGCCACCACCTCAAATGTTTGGCTGCAACATATTATATTTTTATTTTGGCGTTTAGTATTGCTTTAAGATGAACTGACTTGCATCGGAGAGCTTACTCAGATATTTGATTTACATATCGTTGTGAACTATTTTGTTATTGGACTTAGGGTGAACCTTTCTGCACAGGGGCACCATTTGTATTTACATATTTAATTTATACTGTATTTATCAGCGTATAACACGCACTTTTTTCCCCTTAATATCAGGGGGAAATCGTGGGTGCGCGTTATACGCCGATCCCCGCTTTCTAAAGCGCCGCCGCCGACATATACCGAGTGCGAGAGGAGCCGAGCATGGCCGAGCCCAGCTGAGTGTACCCGAGTGTACTGCAATCGGTATAGGTCGGCTTTCTGAGCGCCGCCGCCTACATATACGGAGTGCAGTACACTCGGGTACACTCGGCTGGGCTCGTTAACCGAGCCCAGGCGTGTGTACCTGAGTGAAATGCACTCGGTATATGGCGGCGACGGCATTAAAAAACAGCGCGGGAGAAGCGGGGAGGACACCACAAGGACACCACGAATGCCGCAGACGGACACCGGACCGGACAAGGCCGCCGATGGACGCCGGGCAACTATAAGTAACTGTATTTGTATTGTATCTGAATTGTTAGTATTTCTTTTTTTTTCTTAGGATTCTAGCTCTAGGTTTGGGGTGCGCGCTATACGCCGGTGCGGGCTATAGGGCGATAAATACGGTATATTTTATTAATAATTCATTCATTATTTCCTTATTTTGCTTATTATTATTATTATTATTATTATTATTATTATTATTGTTATTGTTATTATTATTATTATTATTGTGTATATAATATTGATTTTTTTATGTATTTCAGGACAAATGACACCGGATTTCTAACCTTCAAGGAACATTTGCCGGTCTCTCAAATTTTCATCACTGATACAAACAGATCGGGGTCCGAGGTGGCGTGGAAAATTGGTCCTTTGCGTTGTTATGGAGACAGTAAGTTAATTTTTCTTTTGCAATTGTATTGCAGCTTCCAAATACAGTTGTGATTTTAAAATAGACATGAGACAGACCTGAGCCAATCACATTGAGCAATCCATCAAAAAAAAACATAAATAGGTGTTCTAGACATGTGAGGTCAGTAGATGCAGAGATATAACATGTAAACATGTGCAATTTATTTAGTTCCGAATTCGTTTTTAACGAATTTTGACAAATTAGTTAATTCTGAAATTTACGAATTTTTTAATTTCTGAAATTTCGAATTTCCGAAAATTCTTAATTTTGTAAATTCGTAAATTCAGAATTTCGTAAATTCAGAATTTCGTAAATTCAGAATTTCGAAAATTCAGAATTTGGTAATTTCGAAAATTCAGAATTTCGTAATTTCGAAAATTCAGAATTTCGAAAATTCTGAGTTTCGGAAATTCTGAGTTTCGGAAATTCTGAGTTTCGGAAATTCTGAGGCCCCGTACACACGGCCGAGGAACTCGACGTGCCAAACACATCGAGTTCCTCGGCCAGTTCAGCCCTGAAGCCGCCGAGGACCTCGGCGGGCCGAGAGCTCCCATAGAACAATGAGGAAATAGAGAACATGTTCTCTATTTCCTCGCCGAGGTCCTCGTCGGCTTCCTCGGCCGAAAGTGTACACACGGCCGGGTTTCTCGGCAGAATTCAGCCAGAAACTCGGTCGGAAGCTGAATTCTGCCGAGGAAACTGGTCGTGTGTACGGGGCCTTAGTTTCGGAAACTATTTAGAAAATTTGACAATTTAGACAATTTAGAAAATGTGACAATTTAGAAAATTCTAAAATCTGATACAAAACAATACAATACAAACATTTGAACTTCTGAGATTTAAAAATTTTGAAGATTCGAAAATTCAGAAATGTGAAAATTTGGAAATTTCAAATTTTTCTTAATTTCTGAATTTTCGAGTTTCCGAATTTTCAAATTTCTGAATTTCCGAATTCCCAATCAAATTTCCAAATTACGAATTTTCAAATTTCCAAAAAAAGCTAAAAAAAACGAATGAAACAAAAACGAACAAATTTTTCGGCAGTGCGCATGTCTAAGAAAATGCAACATATGAGTTTCTGGCTCTATACACACTAGTACTCCTAGCAGGGTCTGATATGGATTTAGGGGGGAACCCCAATGCCCAAAAAAAAAACTGCATAAATTGTTTTTATTCTCAGGTTTGAAATTGCTGCCAATTCTTTTTACATTCAGCTGTCACCAGGGAACCCCGCTGACAGCTGATAAGTCATCAGTTGTTAAGGACGCGGGCAGACGGCTTGCCGAGCTCACTTCTTAACAACCGAAGATTCATCAGCTATCAGTGCCATATCGCAAAAAATGACCTGGTCATGAAAGGGGGTAAATCTTCTGGAGCTGAAGTGGTAGAGTAGTGAAGAATGGGAACCCCTTTAACATTTTTATCGCTTTCTGTGTCCCCGCCGGGGAGATTCACCCTCTGAACCTGTACAAATATTGCTTTTGTTTGCCTTTGCAGGAAATTTTTGGAACTCTGCCTCGTTCACCGCTCTGGCGTCCTACCTCTACTTCCCGGCATCCCATGTGGACTTCAGCACTGATATTGTGTTCTTCTTTAAAACCACCAGCTCCTCCGGGGTCTTTCTGGAGATCCTTGGGGTAAAGGACTTCATAAGAGTCGAGTTAATCTGTGAGTATTTCCCAGAAAAATTATTTTATTTTTGATGTTCATTGTTATTAGATTTTTTTTTTTTTAATAAACATATCAATAGAAAAAAATAATTCAATGCAAACATTGCAAGTATATGAATTTGAACTAGTATTAGCTTCTTGCTGGTTATGTACAGCAGAGCTCAAAGTGGGAGAGGGCAGGAATTGGATCACTTGCTGGTGGTGCTGTGATTCCCAGACCTGTAGGTTGTAGCTCCAGTGTCCACCAGGGGGTGTCTCTTAGCAGCCAGCAGTTTTCAGCAATTACTCACCACCTGACGCTGGGAGGGTATTTAGTCCCTCCACTGCTACTCCATTTTGTCTCAGTTTTCTGCCTGTGTCCCATGCTCCATGCTCCTTGTGAACTGTTATGCTGTTCCTGATCCTTCTTTCACCTGCTTGAACCTCCTCCTATGTACCCTCTCCTGGTCCTGAATTGTTCCCTGCTCCTCCTGCCTGATCCTCCATGCATGACCCTGGCTCTGTTACTGACAGGGCTGTTTTTTCAGTGAAAACGTGGGGGATCGCAGTGCCAGCACCTCCAGCACTGAATGTATGTAATTGCAAGGGGTGTGGGGTGTGCTGGAGGGTCTATTGATGCTGGCTGTTGGGGAATCTATTTTCACTGATGGAGATCTGTTGTTGTGTGAGGGTCTATTGTTGCTGGTGGGGGGTCTGTTGTTGCTGGGGGGTCTTATGTTGCTGGTAGTAATCTACTATTAAGGGAGAGGTCTGTTGTTGCAGTAGGCTGGAAGGTCTACTGATGCTGCCTGCTGAGAGATCTGTTGTTACTGTTAAGGGGTCTAATGTTTCTGGGGTGGATATTTTGTTGCTGGGGGTTGTATTTTGTTGTGGGAGGTCCATTGTTGCGCAGTGTGTAGGGGGGTCAATTTTTGTGTGGGGGAACTATTGTTGCTGGGGTGGGGGTCTGTTGTTGTTGGTGGGACCTTACGTTGTTGGGGTTGGGTCCGTTGTTGCTGGGGGAATCAGTTGTTGTGTGAGCAATCTATTGTTGCTGGGATGAGGTATATTGTTGCTGGGGGAGGTATATTGTTGCTGCAGGGACCTGTTGTTGCTGGGGTGGGGGGCTATGTTGCCAGTGGGCTCTATTGTTGGGTGAGGAATCTATTGTTGCTGTTGTGGGGTCTATTGTTGCTGAGGGTGCCTATTGTTGCTGGGGTGGGCTCCATTATTGCTGTGTGGAGTCTATTGGTGTGTTAAATTATCTATTGATGCTGGGGTGGGGTCTAATGTTACTGGGGGATCTATGGTTGCTGGCTTCAGGGGATCTAGTTTACTGCTTTTCTTGTTATTAGACAAGAACAAATTCCATAAAAATTATTTAGCACATATTCGGGGCAGTGCTGGGAGCTGGGTAGGGGGTGGAACCAAGGGGCAGTGCTCAGAGGAGCATAGGGTGCGTAAACAAGGAACAAGGGGGGACTCAGAAGAGGGGAGTTCCTACACCTATTCTCTGTTAAAAAAAAATCCTGGTGACTGATGACACCTCTTCAGTCTTACCCTGCTTTCTGTCAATATTATATTATTAACTCGGTACCTTTTAGTTTTATGTTAGGTTGTGTGACGGAACGTCCAGCACCCAGCTTGCATACTTGCCAACAGTCCCGATATTCCCGGGACAATCCAGATTAATTTCCCGGGATTTTCCCAGGAAATCAGGAACGTTTTTGGCAAAAAGATGGCCACTGCTGCCTCTGTGAGTACATTTCCCCTTGTGTAAAGTGGAGAGGGGAGGGGCAGCCAAAAGGTGACACCTACAAATGCATGCCCCACCCCTAATTATAATAGGACTCCGCCTACAGACAAAAAAGTGCCCCAATTATTTTTTTTACAATGTTGCCAACTATGAGCTTGAGTGTTTCCGTCAAAATACAGCTTTCTCCAGTCTGGACCCAGGAACCAGGTATTATAGCTGAACACCCAAGGACTAATCCAGGCTTTGACAACTGGAGTGCCCAGGCACCTTGGGGTGCCTTGAGGCTTCCTCATGGGTGCCTTTGGCAGAATGCCTAAAAATTGGCCAAAAATTATATACAAGCCGGCGTGTGGGTGATGCCTCAGAAACACAGGAATACTAATCAGTACCAGTTTGCAAAAGTGTATTTGCTTTGGAAGAATAACTCACCTCTAACGTTGGGTGTCCTACGTGTTTGGATGTTTCTGCATTATATAAAACTATTAGAATAGTTCTTACATTTTAGAATGGGGTGCCTCAAGATTGTCCTTCATTTTTAAAGGGTGCCTTGACTGAAAAAAGGTTAAGAAATACCGGACTAGACGACACTAGCTTAGGTGCAAACTGGAACTCGAACTGAATTTATTGTTAATTCACACAGAATATATACCATGCAAGATCAGATAAGAACTTGGTCCCGCGGAGCTCGGATGCATAAGCGAACGCATACGTGAGCAGCGCCCGCATATGAAATTGGTGTTCAAACCACACATGTGAGGTATCGCCGCGATCGGTAGAGCGAGAGCAATAATTCTAGCCCTAGACCTCCCCTGTAACTCAAAACATGCAACCTGTATAATTTTTAAACTTTGCCTATGGATATTTTTAGGGGTAAAAGTTTGTCGCCATTCCAAGAGCGGGCACAACTTTGAAGCGTGACATGTTGGGTATCAATTTACTCGGCGTAACATCATCTTTCACAATATAAAAAAAAGAATTGGGCGAACTTTACTGTTGTGTTATTTTTTTATTTAAAAAGTGTATTTAAAAAAAAAAAAAAGTGCGCTTGTAGGACCGCTACGCAAATATGGTGTGACAGAAAGTATTGCAACGACCGCCATTTAATTCTCTAGGGTGTTCGAATTAATATATACCGTATTTATCGGCGTATAACACGCGCTGGGGTATTACACGCACGCCAATTTAAGAGGAAAATTTCAGGAAAAAACGTTTTTTTTCAAATAAACCACTTTGATGCAGCCTGATGCCCATCTTCAGCCTCTGTGCCCATCCGCAGCCTGATCTGCGCCCATCCAATGCAGCCTCAATGCAGCCTCTGTGCCCATCTGCAGCCTGATCTGCGCCCATCCAATGCAGCCTGATGCCCATCTGCAGCTTCAATGCAGCCTCTGTGACCATCTGCAGCCTGATCTGCGCCCATCCAATGCAGCCTGATGCCTATCTGCAGCCTTGACATGTCTCATGCAGTGCAGGAAATCAGGAGGGAGACGAGCACCACCAAAATCACCGAGCTGTCATCTTCTGTTTACAGTACTCGGCTCACAGTCGAAAGTCACATACACAGTCCCGCCTCTGCCATCGCCATTGGACCAGCTATTGTGATTGACAGAACACTGGTCCAATGTCGGTGGCGGAGGCGGGACGTGTGTGTGTGATGTCAGAGCCAAGTAAACAGGACATGACGGCTTGTTGATTCCTGTGGCGTTCGTCCCCCTCTTTCTCCTCCGAGGTACGCTATCGGCGTATAACACGCACCCGTGATTTCCCCCCTATTTTCAAGGAGAAAAAGTGTGTGTTATACGCCGATAAATACGGTATATAATCTTTGGGGGTTATAAGTAATTTCCTAGCAAAGAAACTTGTTTTTAACTTGTAAACACCGAATCTCAGAAAGAGGCTCAGGGCTTAAGTAGTTAAGGGAATCCTTTGGGGGAAACTGTTGCCTCTAATGTTTTTTTTGGGGAACCCACAATTGGGGATTTCCAGGCTACCACTTAACTAGTCTTAAAAATGTCTTCTATCCCCTCTTCACACCTATGTAAATACAGTGGAACCTCGGATTGCTAGTAACGCGGTTAATGAGCGTTTCGCAATACCAGCACTGTATTTTAAAAAATCCTAAATCGTTTTGTGAGTGTTGTTTCGCAAAACGAGCAGGATTCAGGCCAAAACGGTGTGCAGTACTGGGTTTGGCCTGAGGTGGGGGGTGCGCCGAAGCCGAACGGCGCACATTGCAGCCAAACGGCGCAGATTGCAGCCAATCGGCGCCGTTCGGAAATGCTTGGAAAGACACGTAAATACTCAGTTTCCGAGGTCAGCCGAGGTGTCCTCTGGCCTTTCCGGTCATTTCCGAAGCTCTCCGGCACCCTCCAACTCTGTCTGCATGCGGTATTGCATGCCATTGAAGTCAATGCGGTACAAATTATTTTAGTTTCCATTGACTTCAATGGGGAAACTCGCTTTGATATACGAGTGCTTTGGATTACGAACATTCTCCTGGAACGGATTCTGCTCGTAATCCGAGGTTCCGCTGTACCATTTTTCAGCCTGCTCAGGCACAATTAAACATTTTCGATGTTCCCTTTAAGATGGCTTTACTTTTCGAGTTCAGGTCGACTTTGAGCCCCACAGAGTCAGATGATCCAGAATATGAGAAATACAAAGATATTCAAGTCGCTGCCTCGTCTTGTTGGAGCAGATTAAAGGAAATTCACCATGCATGAATAAACACAGCGGATATTTAAATGAATACAAGAAACTGGAAACAGTGAATGCAATTATCATAAATCAGGACGCTCAAAGAATACTAGTCTGCCTATTTAAGGAACCCTGTGCGGCAGAAGTATAGAAGCTGCATTGCTGACTATTCCTTCTGAAAATGCTGATTGCCTGGTATTTGTCATGATTCAGACTATTCAGTACTGTCTAAGCCAAGGAACTGAAACAAGAATGCTGATCAGACGTATGTCTGTCCCAGGAGGAGTTGCTGAAAATTAGACGGGTTCTCCCTATGTAGTACAATGGCTGACAGTCACACAAACAACACTCCATCATCGTCTATTCCACTTCCACTTTCAGAATTTTACCAGAAGAGGAATAAAGGGTGTGGGATACTCCAAAATGCTTAGAAAAGTTGTCAGAGAATGCTCTGCTCTTAGTAAAGGAAGCACAGCCTAGTTATCACAGCTGGGAACCATGAGGCCTCGTACACATGACCGAGGAACTCGTTGAAAAAGACACATCATTTACATCAATACAGAGAAAAGGCATTGAAAGTCATTGATACAAATATCCATACCAGGCCCTTCAGGTCTGGTATGGTTTTTAAAGGGAATTCCACCCCAAATTTAAAAAAACAAAATGACGTGGAGTTCCCCCCAAAAGTCCACAACAGACCCCTTATCCAAGCACGCAACCTGGCAGGCTGCAGGAAAAGAGGGGGGATGAGAGAGCGCCCTCCCTACTGAACCTTACCAGGATACATGCCCTCAACATGGGGAGAATTCTTTGGGGGTCTGTGACACCTCAAATCACCATGTCCCCATGTTGATGGGGACAAGGGCCTCATCCCCACAACCCTTGCCCGGTGGTTGTGGGGGTCTGCGGGCAGGGGGCTTATTGGAATCTGGAAGACCCCTTTAACAAATCCAGATCCCGGCCCCCCCTATGTGAATTGGTAATGGGGTACATTGTACCTCTACCATTTCACAAAGAAAGTGTAACAAATTGTAAAAAAAACAAAAAACACAGACACCATTGGGAAAGTCCTTTATTAAAAAAATAAAAATGAAAAAAAAGATTCCAGCGGTGGTAATCCACTCTCGGTCTCTGCTGCAACGTTGTCGGTATTCTTCCCGGGGTGTCTCCGGTGGAGACAGGTGAGGCGCTGCGCTGCGCACATCTCATCGTTGGATCCTGGACCTGGATGAAGAGGAGATCATCTCATCGCTGGACCCCGGAGAGGAGATCACCCATCGCAGGATACCGACAGCGTTGGAGCGGAGACCAAGAGTGGATTACCACCGCTGGAATCTTTTTTTATTTTATTTTTTTTATTTTATTGAGGACTTCCCAACCGTGTCTGTGTGTTTTTTTACAATTTGTTACACTTTCTTTGTGAAATGGTAGGGGTACAATGTACCCCATTACCAATTTACATAGGGGGCGGGATCTGGGGGTCCCCTTTGTTAAAGGGGTCTTCCAGATTCTGATAGTCGCCCTGCCCCCTGCCCTGGGGGTTCGGCTCATCCCTACTTCTCTTCAGCATTTGGGGGGGGGGGGTAATTTACTCACTTAGACACAAGATCACTGGTTTCCTAATGCTGATATTGACCAAGCTCTTTCTTGTGAGGGAGATGTAGACTCACACCACCGCAGGACAGTTGGATTCTTTCCCACCAACTTCCTCCTGGCTCTCTACAGTGAGCTTACTCTTGACTAGTGTTGAGCAGAATATGCCATATTCGATTTCGCGATATATCTCGAATATATATTCGAATATTCGAGATATATTCGCTAAATTCGAATATTCGTGATATTTTATCGAAATTAATTGAATGCGATTTTTCGCTATTGCGAATGCGAAAATAATTGCGATTTTTTAATAACTGCGGTAGGAGCGCTCTGATTGGCTTAGAATATTCGTGATATTTTATCGAAATATCGCAACATGCGAATGCGATATTTATTGCGGAATTTCGAGATATGCTGGAGGAGCGCTCTGATTGGCTTAGAATATTCGTGATATTTTATCGAAATATCGCAACATGCGAATGCGATATTTATTGCGGAATTTCGAGATATGCTGGAGGAGCGCTCTGATTGGCTCAGAATATTCGTGATATTTTATCGAAATATCGCAACATGCGAATGCGATATTTATTGCGCAATTTCGAGATATGCTGGAGGAGCGCTCTGATTGGCTCAGAATATTCGTGATATTTTATCGAAATATCGCAACATGCGAATGCGATATTTATTGCGCAATTTCGAGATATGCTGGAGGAGCGCTCTGATTGGCTCAGAATATTCCTGATATTTTATCGAAATATCGCAACATGCGAATGCGAAATTTATTGCAGATATTTCGAAAACTGCTGTAGCAGCACTCTGAAATCGAATATGTATGATATTTTAACCAAAATACATATTGCGATTGCGATTTTTCGATCGCGCATGCGCAATTGCGCGAACAACACGCGACCATTTCCTGGAGCCTTGCCAGTTTCCAACTTATGATCGCAGCGCAATCACACAGCAACATGGTTGGAAGCAATTTCACTAAGTCTGAGGAAAAGTTGCTGATTTGTGTAAGTATTTTGACCACTGTTATTTCATCATCTTCAACTGCATTTTAGTCTAGTTTAAAAGTTAGTATATATGATCAGATATTAGTATTTCACAAAAAATGTGTCTCCTGCTTTTACAAAACTACAAGTCCCAGCATGCCTGGACAGCTGCAGACACCCTGGTTGGCAAATGTGTATTTAGGCACTTTTCCTTGTTATTTAGCATAATGAATTTAACATTTTATTGGACATAGGACGTATGCGAACGTCCTGACTTCAGTGTCCTCAAGGCCCAAGGACGTTCGAATACATATTGCCCTTTAGATGTTGCAGAACTACAACTTCCAGCATGCCTGGGAATGCTGGCACTTCTAGTATTGTAAGTTCTGCAGGCCCACATTTTTCAGGCCTTTATGCACGGGTCTCTAAACTGTGGCACCCTAGATGCAGCAAAAGTAAAATTCTTAGCATGCACTGACAGACCGTGGCTGATGGGAGTAGTAGTTTTGCAACAGCTGGAGGTGGACTGGTCTTGAAACCCAGAGTTAGGTAACAAACCCGTAGTGTTTTGCAACCATTCTGCCTCCAGCTGGTTATTTTCTGTTGAAAAGCCTGTGGCGTGCAAAACACAACCCAAAAACTCCACCCGGTGCAAGGAAAAATTTGCACACACCTAAAGAGTGACATCACAAAAAACTGCGACGGTTGCATACGTCAGTGGTCCTCCGAAAAGGTCCCGTCTCTGACCCCCCGGGGCGTTAGGCTCCTAGGCTCCTGACAGGGAAAAGAGTTACTGTGGTCCATACAGCCGAAGCCATATGGACCCATCTCGGTCCAAGCAGCGCAATCAACACGCGAACAACACGCGACCATTTCCTGGAGCCTTGCCAGTTTCCAACTTATGATCGCAGCGCAATCACACAGCAACATGGTTGGAAGCAATTTCACTAAGTCTGAGGAAAAGTTGCTGATTTGTGTAAGTATTTTGACCACTGTTATTTCATCATCTTCAACTGCATTTAAGTCTAGTTTAAAAGTTAGTATATATGATCAGATATTAGTATTTAACCAAAAATGTGTCTCCTGCTTTTACAAAACTACAAGTCCCAGCCCAGCCCAGCATTTTAGTCTAGTTTAAAAGTTAGTATATATGATCATATATTAGTATTTCACAAAAAATGTGTCTCCTGCTTTTACAAAACTACAAGTCCCAGCATGCCTGGACAGCTGCAGACACCCTGGTTGGCAAATGTGTATTTAGGCACTTTTCCTTGTTATTTAGCATAATGAATTTAAAAATTTTTTGGACATAGGACGTATGCGAACGTCCTGACTTCAGTGTCCTCAAGGCCCAAGGACGTTCGAATACATATTGCCCTTTAGATGTTGCAGAACTACAACTTCCAGCATGCCTGGGAATGCTGGCACTTCTAGTATTGTAAGTTCTGCAGGCCCCCATTTTTCAGGCCTTTATGCACGGGTCTCTAAACTGTGGCACCCTAGATGCAGCAAAAGTAAAATTCTTAGCATGCACTGACAGACCGTGGCTGATGGGAGTAGTAGTTTTGCAACAGCTGGAGGTGGACTGGTCTTGAAACCCAGAGTTAAGTAACAAACACGTAGTGTTTTGCAACCATTCTGCCTCCAGCTGTTTTTTTCCTGTTGAAAAGCCTGTGGCGTGCAAAACACAACCCAAAAACTCCACCCGGATGCAGTGAAAAATGTGCACACACCTAAAGAGTGACATCACAAAAAACTGCGACGGCTACATACGTCAGTGGTCCTCCGAAAAAGGTCCCGTCTCTGACCCCCCGGGGCGTTAGGCTCCTGACAGGGAAAAGAGTTAGCAACGCATATCTCCCCTATACGTGTATCCTGTGTTGTTAATAATATATTCATAATTATGCAAATGATAATGGCTGCTATATTTATGCAAAAAGGTGGCGACCGAAATGGCAGGATATAAAATCTTTCATGTTACCCCTGTCATTGATTAATAAGGCGAGAATGCTTCCAATTGTTGAATAGCATACATTTACGTCATATATCCATAAGGCTGTCAACAGAAGTATTACAATATACTTTGTTCTTCATCTTGCAGAAGTTCCTGGAAACAGGATACGATGAGCTGCGGAGGCAGCCAGAGAAAAGGGCTGTGGTCAGCGCCCTAATCGCTGACTTTGGCGGCCAACATGACCACAAGGCCATTGTTAAGAAGTGGTCTGACCTGAAGAGGCGCCAAATGGTTCATGTCAGACGTCTTCGGGCTAAATATCATCCAGGTAAGTTATTGTTGACAGTTATGTTTTTTTTTAAAAAAGTGTATTTTGTGCGTGAACTCGAAAGAGAGAGGAGCCGGCCTGCAGGAGTTGGGAGGCCTCCCCCAGAGGCAATCTGCCACCTTTCTCCATGCCCCGGTTGGCAATGGCGGGTGTGAGGGGGTCCTCCCAACCCAACCTCGCATAGCACACCCACCAGGGGCGGGGCTGAGACCACCAAACTCAATTCACAGGTAGCCGAGAGCGGGATCCGAACCCCTAGCTGCAGAGGTGAATCAGTTGTCAGTGCAGTGGCAATCGCGTGGAGCCACCGCAGCTCCTTTGGTGACAGTTATGTAAGGTCATATGTAATTCATGTAAGGTCAGATGTTGTTAACCAAGATGCCATGTTGTGCTAACATATATCACCACCGGCCAAGGTATTCATAGTACTGTTGAAAAAAGACATGGGGCAGCAGACAGGAACACAGAAGTTATGTGGGAACATAATTTTCCCATTGCTTTGCATGGGACTTTAAAGAAAAACCCCGACCATGGCAAGTGGGGGTGGGTAAGGTTTAAACCACCTATCCTATGTTTGTGGCTGACATATAAGTAACCTGTGTGCCAAGTTTCATATAAATATCTTTAGCCGTTTGTACGTGATGCTGGAACATACATACATACATACATACATACATACATACATACATTTATGCACACACACACGTTGAGTTTTATATATATAGATTACCACTAAATTCCTGTGTTAGGAGTGGGGTTGTTATAGTAATCCCGTGTGCTCCATCAGGCCCTTTTTTTAACATGAGATGGTCTGAACAAAACAAAGTAGACAAAAACAGCTCATTTTAACATGGTTGCATCCCAGCTCACGCTCAGTCCCCTGTAGTGCCCACAAGACCCTTTAATATAACATTGTCCCATTGGTTAACTGTCTATATAAATCAATTTGTATTCATATACAATACAGCAGAGTACACAGAATTTGCATACGTCATTAGAAAACATTTTTATAATATATGAACATTGTGTTATTATAGGAGCTCCAATGCCAGTTATCCGCGCCAAGCGCAGAAGGCGCCAGGCCGATGAGGAGGAGGAGGAGGATGCGGCAGAGGAGGATGCGGCAGAGGAGGAGATGGATGAAGAGGAGCAGCCAGGGCCCTCCCACTCCCCAACCCCAGCTCCTGCTGAGGAGCAAGCTGAGGAGCTTCCCCCCCCCACCACCCCAACTTCTCAAGCAGAAGAGCAGGAGGAAGAGAGCGGTCCTGTGAGCCTCGTTCAGGAAGGTAAATATGTGCACAATGATTAATAACATTTCAACAATAAAATGTAGATATAAAAATGGACAACATATAAAGCGCACCTGTCAGATTGTAGAACCATAATATGGTATTGATGCTAGAAGTATACAGGTAGTGCATAATTATTAGGCAAGTTGTATTTTTTGAGGATTCATTTTATTATTGAACAACAACCATGTTCTCAATGAACCCCAAAAACTCATTAATATCAAAGCTGAATTTTTTTGGAAGTAGTTTTTAGTTTGTTTTTAGTGTTAGTTATTTTCGGGGGATATCTGTGTGTGCAGGTGACTACTATTACTGTGCAGAATTATTAGGCAACTTAACCAAAAAATAAATAGATAGCCATTTCAATGATTTATTTTTAACAGTGAAACCAATATAACATCTCAACATTCACAAATACACATTTCTGACATTTAAAAACAAAACAAAAACAAATCAGTGACCAATATAGCCACCTTTCTTTGCAAGGACACTCAAAAGCCTGACATCCATGGATTCTGTCAGTGTTTTGATCTGTTCACCATCAACATTGCGTGCAGCAGCAACCACAGCCTGCCAGACACTGTTCAGAGAGGTGTACTGTTTTCCCTCCTTGTAAATCCCACATTTGATGATGGACCACAGGTTCTCAATGGGGTTCAGATCAGGTGAACAAGGAGGCCATGTCATTACTTTTTTTTATTTAATACCCTTTCTTGCCAGCCACGCTGTGGAGTACTTTGACACGTGTGATGGAGCATTGTCCTGCATGAAAATCATGTTTTTCTTGAAGGATGGTGACTTTTTCCTGTACCACTGCTTGAAGAAGGTCTCTTCCATAATCTGGCAGTAGGACTGGGAGTTGAGCTTGACTCCATCCTCAATCCGAAAAGGCCCCACAAGCTCATCTTTGATGATACCAGCCCAAACCAGTACTCCACCACCACCTTGCTGGCGTCTGAGTTGGACTGGAGCTCCCTGCCCTTTACCAATCCAGCCACGGGCTCTTCCATCTGGCCCATCAAGACTCACTCTCATTTCAGCAGTCCATAAAACCTTAGAAAAATCTTTCTTGAGATATTTATTGGCACAGTCTTGACGTTGCAGCTTGTGTGTCTTGTTCAGTGGTCATCGTCTTTCAGCCTTTCTTACCTTGGCCATGTCTCTGGGTATTGCACACCTTGTGCTTTTGGGCACCCCAGTGATGTTGCAGCTCTGAAATATGGCCAATCTTGTGGCAAGTGGCATCTTGGCAGCTGCACGCTTAACTTTTCTCAGTTCATGGGCAGTTATTTTGCACCTTTGTTTTTCCACACGCTTCTTTTGTTTGATGATCACGCTTCAGAAGCTTTGCAACTTTAAGAGTGCTGCATCCCTCTGCTAGATATCTCTCTATTTTGGACTTTTCAGAGTCTGTCAAATCCTTCTTTTGGCCAATTTTGCCAAAGAAAAGGAAATTGACTAATAATTATGCACACCTGATATAGAGTGTTGATGTCATTAGACCACACACCTTCTCATTACAGAGATGTACATTACCTAATATGCCTAATCTGTAGTAGGCTTTCGAGCCTATACAGCTTGGAGTAAGACAACATGCATAAAGAGGATGATGTGGTCCAAATACTCATTTGCCTAATAATTCTGCACTCCCGGGATGTGTTAGACACATAACAAGTGTATACACATGATAATGATTGATTAATAAGCAAAAAAAAATATTTATTTATTTGGTAACGTTATTTGAAATCCAAATGTTTTTTTATTATATCCTAAAAGCATCAAGAGATCTGAAGAGGCAAAATATACTCATTGAAAAGACGCACCAGAAGATCCTTCAGAACCAGCGGAAGATGAGCTACCTCAACCAACAAAATGCTCTGCTAGAGCAGCAGCTATCGGGTCAGATTGCGGAAATGCACCGCATTCAGAAACGGATTGAGAGCTATATTTAAATTTATTTTTGTATTAAAAAAACTTATTTTTTGGAAATGTTTCATTTCTTTTTGAGATAGAGTTGTAGGTTTTTCAACACATCTAACTTCACATCAAACAAATCAACATCAACACATTTAACTTCATAATAAGCAAAAACATTTTATACTATTATTTTATTTAACATTAACCTAGGACAAACTAAAGCACACGACACAGACACGACGAACACAAAATAAACTGTTGAAAAATGAACATAACAAAAGCAACAATATATATATATATATATACAAAGAGAGAGAGAGGGAGAGCAAGAAAGAGAGAGAATGCATATGAGCTCTTGCAGTCAGCCCAATGGTTGCAGTATAAATGCCGCAAAACAGGGTTTAACATAAGGTTCATTGTTATAGTTACACTTGCTGTTTAGATCCGGTCTGGTAGTCCGGTCTGGTAGCTTGTAGCGGAGGCTGTTGGTGGATCCGCTGTGCCAGAAAGGTCATGAAGCTTTACTCAGCATGGAGGCAGCAGCAGGAGTATTAAAATATAATATAACTAGACAATGCATTTCCTGAGGAAAATGCGAGTGGGAATGCTGAATAGCTTAATTGGTGAGCCCCTTGCCAAAGACATTCACCATAACCACTACACTATCTTTAGGACACACAGCTTCTTTCTCTATCTGCAAAGTATAGAGTATGCTGACTTCCTGGTCGCCCCTCCCCCCTCAATAGGTTTCCCCTCCCCCCCAGGTCAGTGAGGAGGAATATTGCACTGAGGTCAGGAAAGTTATTTATGGAAAGAAATAACATTACAAACGCTTTTAATTCACAGATCTAATACATGATTTAAGCCTCCAAACAAAGCTTAATAAATCCTCAAACGTACATGCAATTGATACAACGACTACACCGTTTGAAATACACGGCCCTTGTAAACGCATCGATATGAAATTTATGTAGATAAACTTAAAAATGTGGCCATTTCTGCGATTTAGAAAAGAGCGTCTTTGTGAGTTCTGCAGCAACATTTTTTAGATAATTTCACATGAGAGTCTATGAGACATAATTTCTGGCTGTTGCTCCAATAATTAAAACTAAAATACGTATCGCAGAATTGGTCACATTGCCATAAACCAGACAAGCATAGCTACGTTTTGATATAAAAATTGTGTATGAAAAGTAGATCTTGTGGGCGTGAGACCAATTTGTTTCCCCTTTTTGTAAAGATATTTTTAATTACAAAGATCTCCAATGTTAAGGTCACATGACAGACTCTAAATCCCCTCCATAGGATTACATTATAACCTATTGCATTTTTGTGAAAAATTCGCAAAACGTAAATTGCGTTTTCACCAAAAAATTGTAAACGATAACGATCTGAAAAGTCATAGCCGGATAGCTAAATATTTTGTGACCGCTTTAAAGTTTTTTCAGTGTCTGTAAGTGAAAGTATGAAGTAGCTGAAACTTTTGGCATGGCATGTGAATTCAAAGGGGAAAAGGATGTTCTCATTGACTTCAATGTTTAAAAAAAGGGTCTAAAAGCTTAAAATTTATAAAAGTGTAAAAAGTAGAAAAAAACTTGAAGAAGTCCCATCATTAGCTGAACGAGACGAACATTTTTACAGTTGAATGGTCTCAATAGCTGAAAGTATGCCGAAGTTACGCAGAACCAAAAAACTTAAGGAATAATAAGATTACTAAATTTACGGATATCAATACTGGAAATGTTTATTAAAGCATTCACACTAATTAAGATTAATACATTTACGGGTATCCATACTAGGAATGCTTATTAAAGCATTCCCACTAAGTATCACACAGGCATGATTTACAAGCAGTAGTGGTAATAGTAATACATAGCATAAAAACACTTGGGGAATACTTTACAGCATCAGTAGTGGTCATAGTAGTCAATAGTGTACCAAAAAATTGGGACACAGGTGTCTTGACTGAGCTGTAATAGTAGTAGTAGACATTGACAATACAGTGTCAAATCACTCGGGCAAGAGGTGCCATGATGAACAGCAGTCTTAATAAGAGTATATAGGGTGTGAAATAACTGCTGACATAGGTGTCTTGACTGGGCAGCAGAAGCAGCAGTAGTAGTATTAACAGTAGTAGTTGATACAGAGTCATATCACATGGGCAGGAGGTGCCATGATGAACAGCAGTAGGAATAGGAGTATATAGAGTGTCAAATAACTGCTGACATAGGTGTCTTGACTGGGCAGCAGCAGCAGAAGCAGCAGTAGTATTAACAGTAGTAGTTGATACAGAGTCATATCACATGGGCAGGAGGTGCCATCATGAACAGCAGTAGGAATAGGAGTATATAGAGTGTCAAATAACTGCTGACATAGGTGTATTGACTGGGCAGCAGCAGCAGAAGCAGCAGTAGTATTAACAGTAGTAGTTGATACAGAGTCATATCACATGGGCAGGAGGTGCCATGATGAACAGCAGTAGGAATAGGAGTATATAGAGTGTCAAATAACTGCTGACATAGGTGTCTTGACTGGGCAGCAGCAGCAGAAGCAGCAGTAGTATTAACAGTAGTAGTTGATACAGAGTCATATCACATGGGCAGGAGGTGCCATCATGAACAGCAGTAGGAATAGGAGTATATAGAGTGTCAAATAACTGCTGACATAGGTGTATTGACTGGGCAGCAGCAGCAGAAGCAGCAGTAGTATTAACAGTAGTAGTTGATACAGAGTCATATCACATGGGCAGGAGGTGCCATGATGAACAGCAGTAGGAATAGGAGTATATAGAGTGTCAAATAACTGCTGACATAGGTGTCTTGACTGGGCAGCAGCAGCAGAAGCAGCAGTAGTATTAACAGTAGTAGTTGATACAGAGTCATATCACATGGGCAGGAGGTGCCATGATGAACAGCAGTAGGAATAGGAGTATATAGAGTGTCAAATAACTGCTGACATAGGTGTCTTGACTGGGCAGCAGCAGCAGAAGCAGCAGTAGTATTAACAGTAGTAGTTGATACAGAGTCATATCACATGGGCAGGAGGTGCCATGATGAACAGCAGTAGGAATAGGAGTATATAGAGTGTCAAATAACTGCTGACATAGGTGTCTTGACTGGGCAGCAGCAGCAGAAGCAGCAGTAGTATTAACAGTAGTAGTTGATACAGAGTCATATCACATGGGCAGGAGGTGCCATGATGAACAGCAGTAGGAATAGGAGTATATAGAGTGTCAAATAACTGCTGACATAGGTGTCTTGACTGGGCAGCAGCAGCAGAAGCAGCAGTAGTATTAACAGTAGTAGTTGATACAGAGTCATATCACATGGGCAGGAGGTGCCATGATGAACAGCAGTAGGAATAGGAGTATATAGAGTGTCAAATAACTGCTGACATAGGTGTCTTGACTGGGCAGCAGCAGCAGAAGCAGCAGTAGTATTAACAGTAGTAGTTGATACAGAGTCATATCACATGGGCAGGAGGTGCCATCATGAACAGCAGTAGGAATAGGAGTATATAGAGTGTCAAATAACTGCTGACATAGGTGTCTTGACTGGGCAGCAGCAGCAGAAGCAGCAGTAGTATTAACAGTAGTAGTTGATACAGAGTCATATCACATGGGCAGGAGGTGCCATGATGAACAGCAGTAGGAATAGGAGTATATAGAGTGTCAAATAACTGCTGACATAGGTGTCTTGACTGGGCAGCAGCAGCAGAAGCAGCAGTAGTATTAACAGTAGTAGTTGATACAGAGTCATATCACATGGGCAGGAGGTGCCATCATGAACAGCAGTAGGAATAGGAGTATATAGAGTGTCAAATAACTGCTGACATAGGTGTATTGACTGGGCAGCAGCAGCAGAAGCAGCAGTAGTATTAACAGTAGTAGTTGATACAGAGTCATATCACATGGGCAGGAGGTGCCATGATGAACAGCAGTAGGAATAGGAGTATATAGAGTGTCAAATAACTGCTGACATAGGTGTCTTGACTGGGCAGCAGCAGCAGAAGCAGCAGTAGTATTAACAGTAGTAGTTGATACAGAGTCATATCACATGGGCAGGAGGTGCCATGATGAACAGCAGTAGGAATAGGAGTATATAGAGTGTCAAATAACTGCTGACATAGGTGTCTTGACTGGGCAGCAGCAGCAGAAGCAGCAGTAGTATTAACAGTAGTAGTTGATACAGAGTCATATCACATGGGCAGGAGGTGCCATGATGAACAGCAGTAGGAATAGGAGTATATAGAGTGTCAAATAACTGCTGACATAGGTGTCTTGACTGGGCAGCAGCAGCAGAAGCAGCAGTAGTATTAACAGTAGTAGTTGATACAGAGTCATATCACATGGGCAGGAGGTGCCATCATGAACAGCAGTAGGAATAGGAGTATATAGAGTGTCAAATAACTGCTGACATAGGTGTCTTGACTGGGCAGCAGCAGCAGAAGCAGCAGTAGTATTAACAGTAGTAGTTGATACAGAGTCATAGCACATGGGCAGGAGGTGCCATCATGAACAGCAGTAGGAATAGGAGTATATAGAGTGTCAAATAACTGCTGACATAGGTGTCTTGACTGGGCAGCAGCAGCAGCAGAAGCAGCAGTAGTAGTATTAACAGTAGTAGTTGATACAGAGTCATATCACATGGGCAGGAGTTGCCATGATGTACAGCAGTCTTAATAAGAGTATATAGGGTGTGAAATAACTGCTGACATAATTGTCTTGACTGATCCAAAGGAGTCATGGGAGAAAATCATGTGGTCAGATGAGACTATAATATAATTTTTTGATCATAATTTCACTAACCGTGTTCGGAGGAAGAATAATGATGAGTACCATGCCAAGAACGCCATCCCTAATGTGAAGCATGGGGGTGGTAGCATCATGCTTTGGTGGTGTTTTTCTGCACATGGGACAGGGTGACTGCACTGTATTAAGGAGAGGATGACCGGGGCCATGTATTGCAAGATTTTGGGCAACAACCTCCTTCCCTGAGTTAGAGCTTTGAAGATGGGTCGAGGCTGGGTCTTCCAACATGAGAATGACCCAAAGCACACAGCCAGGATAACCAAGGATTGGCTCTGTAAGGAGCATATCAAGGTTCTGGCGTGGCCTAGCCAGTCTCCAGACCTAAACCCAATAGAGAATCTTTGGAGGGAGCTCAAACTCCGTGTTTCTCAGCGATAGCCCAGAAACATGACTGATGTAGAGAAGATCTGTGTGGAGGAGTGGGCCAAAATCCCTCCTCCAGTGTGTGCAAAGCTGGTGTAAAACTACAAGAAATGTTTGACCGCTGTAATTGCAAAGAAAGCCTACTGTACCAAATATTAACATTGATTTTCTCTGATGTTGAAATAGTTATATTCAGCACTGTAAATACATCAGGTCCGGGGCTTCATCAGGGAATGCATGGCAAGGGACCCTTCAGCGCCCTGAACCGACGACGGGTGCCAGAAAGTCACCGCCGATCCAGGACTCATTCATCTTTATGAATGTGAGTCTGTCCACGGACTCTGTGGACAGACGGGTCCTCTTGTCCGTGACCACCCCACCTGCCGCGCTGAATGTCCGCTCAGATAGTACGCTGGAGGGGGGGCAAGACAATAACTCCAGCGCATACTGAGCGAGCTCGCGGCAGGTGTCCAATCTGGCAACCCAGTACTCCATGGGGTCGTCGGTGCTCATACTGTCAGAAGCACCGACGGACGCCATGTAGTCTGCCACCATGTGGGCCAGCCGCTGGTGGTGACTGCTGCTGCTGCTGCTGGTGGTGGTACTGGGTCGCTCGGTTTGGAAGAACATCCTCATCTCTTCCATTAGGTCCCCTGCTCGGCTGCAGCTGGGTGCAGCCACCTGCTGGGTGAGATGAGGGGGGACAACTGGAGGCCGGGGAGTTGCCTGCTCCAACCGTCTGACAATGGCTGCCTGCAGTTCCTCCATCCGGTGCTGCCTCCGGCTGGCTGGGATGAACTGCTCCAGTTTCCCCTTGCACCTGGGATCCAAAAGGGTGGCCATCCAGAAATCATCCCTCGTCTTGATGGTCTTAACCCGGGGGTCCCTCCTGAGGCATCTCAGCATGTGGGCAGCCATGGGGAAGAGCACAGCCCGCTGTGACTCCTCAATGCTGGCCAGGTGAATGAGGTGCGACTCTTCTTCCCTGAGGCGCTGCTGGTCAAACTCAGACATGCCCAACCCCCGGACTATCGGTGCCCCCAACACCGGCTCTCCCTCCTGACCAGGCCCTGACTCCGGGACGACACCAGCAACCACCTCCTCCTCCTCTTCATCATCATCCTCCTCCTCCTCCTCCTCCTCCTGGTCCTGGCCCTGGTCTCGGTGGAGCATTGCTGACTCCTCCTGCTCCACCAAGGCACTCTCCCCAGCCTCGAGCAGGCGATCTAGTGTCCTCTCCAGCATGAACAGTATTGGCAGCACGCTATTGAGGCCAATTTGCTCACTGCTGACCATCTTGGTCGCCTGCTCGAAGGAGGACAACACTTGGCAGACCTGGTTTATCTGCCCCCACTGCGCACAGGCGATGAAAGGGAGTTGTGGTGAAGCCCTCTGAGTGCCTAGTTCCATCAGGTACTCCCTCACCGCCCTTTGCTGCTCCCACAACCTCTTCAGCATGTGGAGGGTGGAGTTCCACCGCGTCACACTGTCCACAATCAGCCTGTGAAGGGGCAGATTGTACTTCCGCTGCAATTTGGACAGGGACGCGGTAGCGGTTGGGGAGCGCCTGAAGTGGCTGGCAATCCTACGCGCCTTTGCCACAATGTCACTCAACCCTGGATAAGTGCGCAGGAACTTCTGCACCACCAGGTTGAGGACATGTGCCAGACAGGGCACGTGCGTCAGACTGCCAGCATGGAGGGCGGCGAGTAGGTTGCTGCCGTTATCGCAGACAACCATACCTGGCTGGAGCCTTCGGGGTGTCAGCCACTTCTGGACCTGAGCTTGAAGTGCTTTCAGCACTTCTTCTGCAGTGTGTCTCCGGTCCCCTAAACTAACAAGCTGGAGCACGGCCTGACAGCGCACGTGCCCCACACTTGAGTAGCTACGGGGGCGCTTGCTGGGAGGCTCAGCAGCTGCGGAGACAGTGGCTTGAGGGAGACCAGCAGTTCTCCCCTGGACACCCCGGGGCGGCACCACAAGATCGGTTGCCGACGATCCCTCACCGACGCCTCGGAGGGAAACCCAATGGGCCGTGAAGCTGATGTAGCGTCCCTGCCCATGCCTGCTGGTCCAGCCATCCATTGTCAGATGAACCCTGTCGCTGACAGCGTGATCCAGCGACAGGGTTACATTCTGCACAATGTGCTGGTGTAGGGCAGGGACACCAGTCCTGGCAAAGAAATGGCGGCTGGGGACACGCCATTGGGGTTGGGCCTGCTCCAACATCTGCCTGAAGGGGTTGCTGTCAACTATGTTGAAGGGCAGCAGATGTTGGGCAATAACCCTTGCCAGGAGCCCATTGAGGGAACGCACACGTCGGTCTCCAGGGGGGAAGGGAGTGGTGCGGTCAAAGGCGTCTGAAATCGACGCCTGGCGCCGGACGGCAGTGCGGGACACAGACGTGGAGGGTGCTGTGGAAGTAGAGGTCTGGCTGCCGGTACCAGTACCTCTACTAGAGGGAGCGGGGGGGCATGACCTGCTGGAAACAGATGAAGATGTGGCAGGGGCTGCTGTACCCTGCTCACTTGTGGTGGTGGCGCTGCTACCACCACCACGCTTCATCTCCTCATACAACGCCCAGTGGTTTATCCTCAGGTGCTGGTTCAGGGCTGTGGTACCCACCCGAGCCAAACACTTCCCTCTCTTCACCCTCACTTTACAAATCCGGCAGATGGCCACGGTAGGGTTGTCTGCCACCAGGGTAAAGAAATTCCAGACAGGTGACTTCAGCACCGCCCTCCTGTCAGATGGGGTGACGCTTACTTGCACCTGCTGGGATTCGGTGCGCACAGGTGGAGCTGCCTGCTGCTGCTGCTGCTGCTGCTGCTCCTCCTCCTGACACCTCCTGCTGCCATCACCAGTGGAGACCCTGACGATGGTCTCCCTGGTGGTGACCTGGCGCACCGTTTCACCAGGGTGCCTACCTTCCCCGTCGTCACTGACGTAGTGAGCCGACGCGTCAGATGGCAACCATGATGGGTCACCCTCTTCGCCCCCAGAGATGTCAGACCAAGGGCTGAGATGTGTTGGTCTGAGGGAACCACGTGACATGGAGCCTCTAGCCTGGCTCCGCTGTCCCCTCACCCACGCCTGGGTCTGACTAGGTGCTGCTGTTTCCTGCACCAAAACAGCAGCACCAGTTTGAAGGGATGTCTCTGGGATACTGCCAGCAGGTATCCCATCCTCCTCATCCATCCCTTCAAAAAGGTCCTGACCATCAGGACAGAGCTGGAGGTCTGCCTGATGCATGGCCTCCCCCAAGAGATCCCTATCACTGTCGCTGTCGAACAGTAAGATGCTGGACTCTTGGGGGCTGGGGGGGGGTAGTACAGGCAACGGTGTAATGGTGGTACTACTGTGAGTCGGGACCGACGACTCAGTGGCACTGCTGTGCCCCATGTAGTCCACCACTACTTGAGCCTGAGATGGCAATATCGGGCGGCTGCCCGATGGGAAGAACTCCCGGATCAGGCGTACTCCCCTTGCACCCGATCCTCTACCACTAGTAGGGGCACGAGAGGTACCCCGTGCTGGCAGCGATCCAGCACTGGGAGTAACTCCCCTACCCCTACTGCCACGGCCACGGATGCCGCTCATAATTGCTGATATGTGTGTGGGGGGGTTAAACTTTATTGGGGGGGAAAATGTGAACAAAATGTGTTTTTGTGTTTTTTTTACAAGACAGGCACGCAGACAAAGACGTACACAGACAGCTACTAAACTATAAGAAAAGTAGTACACCAGACAAGGACTACAAAATTAAAGAAAAAAAAAAAAAGCACTAAACAAACACTAACTTTTTTTTTTTTTTTTTTTTTAAACACAAAACACAGACACTAAACACACACTAAGCTAAGCTAGATGAAATAAATGTACACTAACAGTGTGTACACTTACTACACAAAATTTAACTAAACTGAACACAAAACTTAGCTTTTATAAAAGCTCTTTAGGGAAAACTAAACAAAATTTGAACTGAGATGCCTATCAAATATCACTGAACAGCGAACCTGCAAGATCTGACAGTAACACAAGATGAACAAAACTTAGCTTTTAGAAAAGCTCTTTTATAAAGCTCAGCAAAACGTGTTCTGAAATCTCTTGCAAATATAACTGAACAGGGAGGATTGCAGGATCAAACAGTAACACAAATGAAAAAAACAGCACAAAACAGCACAAAACGTAGCTTTGAAAAAAGCTCTTGGGTCTATTGCTTTGAAAAAAGCAGTTGATATACTGGAAAAGATCCACTGGAATCACTAAATAGCAATGCTGGTGATGATCTAAATCAATCAAGAACAAAGACACAGGAAACCAGGAACACAGAAACAGCCTCCACACTCTATAGCCAGCTTCTGAATCTGCAATGAAATGGTGCTGGGAGTGAGCTTATATAATGTCAATGCAGGCAGGTTCCTATTGGTTGCTAACCTGTGACGAGTGTGGAAGGAGAACTCTGATTGGCTCTGATGCAAAAGGGCGGAGCAAATAATCGCGCAATATTCCTATTGCCGAATATTCGCATTGCGAATATTCGGCAATATAAAATGATCGCTTCAGCTACTCGGCCCAATGGCTCTAATCATACCAGCAATGCTTTCAGACGTCTATGGAGATCACTAGGATGTGATCTGTTTTAAAAATGAAACTGTAAAAATCGCTCTGATGCGGAAGATCGGGGCGAGGGAAATAATCGCGCGATATTGCGTTTGCCGAATAATCGCATTGCGATCTTTCTGGAAAATTCAATGAACGCTTCAGCTACTCGGCCCAGGGTCTCTAATGATACCAGCAATGCTTTTAGACGTCGATGGAGATATCTAGGATGTGATCTGATTCAAAAAAAAAATTGTAAAAAATCGAATATTCGGAATTGCGAATATTCACCGCGAATTTCGAAATATAGCGCGATTTCTCGAATATGCTATATTCGAGTCGAATATTCGCAATGCGAATATTCGTGAGCAACACTACTCTTGACCCAGCTTTATCCCTGGACAGTGGATCTGTGAATAGGCCTCCCAGCTAAGCCTAGCAGGGTCCCCTGTGTCTTACTCAAGACTTCTTAGTAGTCCTGCGCCAGGGTACAATGCATGACTGGACCCAGGAACACTGCACCAACTGCCCATGCCTCACATTATTTATGAGTTCTATCTCCACCTTCTGGGCACACCTCCCCAGGGATTGGCTGGTGTTCCATAAATATTCCTCTAGAACAGTATTTCTCAACCCTCTAGTGCCATGACCCCTTGGTAAAATTTCCCAAGTTGTGGGGACCGCTAACAGTAAAATTATTTTCGAAGCATGGGTTGTCAGCACCCAAGGCACAACAAGTACTTTGTGCCCTTAACCCACGGATATTTTGCGCTCCCGAGTCCCTTCCACTCGTACAGTATTAAAACCCCTTATGATACATTTTAGAATGTACCACTCTTTCTCTTTCTTCTCCTTTCTTTCTCTTTTATCTCTCTCTATCCCAATTTCTTTTCTTTTTTTTTTCCATCCCTCTAGCCATCGTTCTCGTTCTTTCTCTTATTCTTTCTCTCCATTTTTCTTTGTTCATCCCCCTCTTTTCCTCTCCCTTCCATGTATTCTCTGTTTGTTCCTTCTCTCACTCCTCGGTGGAGAGAATGGGATGAGTGGTGGGGAAAAGGGATCAGTGGCAGTGCTGGCGGGGAGTTCTGATCAGCCAACTTTGGTGCTCTTGACCAAGGTCATCTACTGATCTGAGAACTGTAGTGGGGACTTTTAATGGCAACTATAATCAAAGGTAGTGTTATTCACTGTGTCTCCAGCTTCAATGTGTCTCTGACTTTGTGGTGTCTTGTAGTAACAGTGACACCTATGCCGAAATCAGGTGATAGGGTCTCCTCCAGCCCCTCCCACTTCACATTCCTCACGAGTCAGCTGACCTCTAGTCTCTGCCCCCCAGCCATGCCATGAGCTGAATGGGCGACTGAAAAGAGGCTGAGTGGGCGCCCGTGGGCTCCAGTGACAGCCCTGCTGGGCGGCCGCAAAAAGGCTGGGAGAGCGTTGCGGGCGTCAAGAACAGCCCAAGATTCGGTGACCCCTGGCAAATCATTATTCGACCCCCAAGGAGGTCCGGACCCCCAGGTTGAGAATCAATGCTCTAGAAGAATAGGGAAAGCCGCAGAGCAACAGCCCGTGAAACACTGAGCAGCCCTAAATAATCAACCCATGCTCCGCTGATTACAGGGGAGCCAAACAAAATTTACCTAGCAGCCTGCTCTAAACTAGGAGGGTACTACATCACAATAACCTATACAAATCATTTTTCATTAATTCTTGGCCTGAGGTTTCTCTCTAATCCTTTGTCACAATGGTTAGAGAATTTCAATAGGTCTTCTAGGCCCAGGGTTCATTGCCAATAGCTATTTTGTTTTGACGGCCTCTATTTGCATCAGAATACAACCTGAGCATAATTCAGGAGCTTCATCCTAATCTGAGAGCAGAGAAGTTGCTGCAATCATTAAGTAAATCCACTGTCTCTAGGGGACCGCATTGCACCTGACTCTTTACATCCATTCCGAGCCTCCAGGGCAGCGCGCCACTAGAGAATCGTTTGAGAAAAGTCCCTCCGGGCTACAAAACCCCATCTGCGCCGTCCACATAAAACCGCAATTTTCACTGACGGCGGGCAAAAGTTCCACCAAACTTCTCTGACTTTGTATTTACTTTCCGCTTTGTGCTGAGCTTCCTCCTATCTCCAGTGACAATCAGCAATTATCGCTCTTACTCATTTATGGCTGTTTATTTTATTTAAAATTTTATGTCCACAAAGAAAAACAATTGAATCGGACTTTGATGTGCCATTATCATTATATCAAAACTCATTATGAAGCAATTAGCTTTCTTTAAATGTATCATCTGTTTAATGAGTTTAAGGGCCTCCAGAACGCCTTTTATTGCTGCCCACGCCGGAGATGTTTGAATAGAACTTTCGAGATATAACGTTTTTTTTTTTTTTAGGAAAGTTTTGCAAAATCCGTCTGCATCGCAAAATATCAAAACTAATTTTACAAAACAAAAATGTCTCTGTTTTCTGGGTCAAGCCTGGATTTACACAACAGCTTATTAAAAAAAAAATCTGCAATAAAATAAAAATCTTTTTATAATACAGTGGAACCTCGGATTGCGAGCAACGCCGTTAACGAGCGTTTCGCAATACGAGCACTGTATTTAAAAAAAAACATAACTCGGTTCAAGCAGTACCGTGTTTGGCCTGAGGTGGGGGGCGCTGGAGCTGAGCGTAGCCGGAAAGACTCAGTTTCCTAGCCTTTCTGAGGTTTGCAGAGGTCAGCCGAGCTGTCCTCGGGCCTTTCCGTGTGTTCCCGAGGGGCTCTGGTGCCCCCACCCCCACCTCTGGCCACATGCGGTATTGCACAGAGTGCAGGTTTGAGGAGTAAGTAATGCACAGAGTGCAGGTTTGAGGAGTAAGTAAGGCACAGAGTGCAGGTTTGACTAGTTAGTAATGCACAGAGTGCAGGTTTGAGGAGTAAGTAAGGCACAGAGTGCAGGTTTGAGTAGTAAGTAAGGCACAGAGTGCAGGTTTGAGGAGTAAGTAAGACACAGAATGCAGGTTTGAGGAGTAAGTAAGGCACAGAGTGCAGGTTTGAGGAGTAAGTAAGGCACAGAGTGCAGGTTTGAGGAGTAAGTAAGGCACAGAGTGCAGGCTTGAGGAGTAAGTAAGGCACAGAGTGAAGGTTTGAGGAGTAAGTAAGGCACAGAGTGAAGGTTTGAGGAGTAAGTAAGGCACAGAGTGAAGGTTTGAGGAGTAAGTAAGACACAGAATGCAGGTTTGAGCACTAAGTAAGGCACAGAGTGCAGGTTTGAGGAGTAAGTAAGGCACAGAGTGCAGGTTTGAGGAGTAAGTAAGTAAAAACGGGGCAATTATCCCAGTAATGTACCCATTAAAATCTTAAATCTGGATAAACCTGAAACACAAAGTAAAAGTAAAATATTAGATATAACTGAGGAAAAGGAAGAATTCAAAGTCAATATTTTGCGGTCCAAAAACGCGTCGAGCATGGGCTCCTAAGAATTGCTTTTAATGATTCAACAGGTGGGGAGAAGATGTGAGGAGGAACTCAGTTGGAAGTCTACAATTTCATCAATAATACCCTCAGATTATATATCATCAGCCACTAATTATCCGGCTGTCAGTGAGAATGGATAAATTGGCAGTGTGTGAGAAAATGTCAGGACTTTTATCTTCGCACCTTTCTTCGAGATTTATATTTGGAGATGGAGGAGGTGTTAACATTGCGGCTCTGAGCTTTGCAAACACCTGGCGTAACGACAACATTTAAACTCCCTTTTATTCTGTGTGTTAGAGGTGTGATGGGAACAGTCTGTCACTTTCTTTTGATTTTTTTTCTGCTGATCGGTCCCCGGAGACAGTCAATTTCCGTTTCCGTGGCAACGCATAGCACGGCTCCGTGCTGCTTTGGCATTTCGTAGATGCATAATGGACGGTATTTGGTTTTTGTTGACTGCATTAAAGTGGATGTGCTTTTTAGGTTATGTTATGTGCTGTTTTTCCCTTACTAATTGTTATTTGGTTATTCGGTAAGCCTTTTATTATTTGGCCTCTGAGCCTATATTCTGTGCTTTTTTCATTGGTAATCTCAGATGCCTGTCATTTTTACACAGTGAGTGACACTTTATTGTCAAAAGTATTGGGACGTCTGCCTTTACATGAACTTTAATGGCATCCCAGTCTTATAGCTAGATTCACATATCAGTAGATACGCCGACCTAACTCGGAATCTGCGCCGACCTAAGTTTAAGTGTATTATCAAACAGAGATACACTTAAACCTATCTAAGATACAACGGCTTGAGCCGTCCTATCTTAGGGTGCAATATTTAGGCTGGCCATTAGGTGGCGCTTCCATTGCGGTCGGCGTAGAATATGTAAATCACTAGATACGCCTATTCACGAACGTACGCCCGGCTGACGCAGTACAGATACGCCGTTTCCGTAAGAGATAGGCCGCCTAAAGATAAACATGCCCCCCTAGGTGGCATAGCCAATGTTAAAGTATGGCCGCCGTTCCCGCTTTGAAATTCGAAAATTTTACGTCGTTTGCATAAGTTGTCCGTGAATATGGATTTACGTCATTTACGTCCACGTCGAAATCAATAGGACCACGCGACGTACTTAGCGGCAATGCACACTGGGAAATGTAGGCGGACGGCGCATGCGCCGCCCCAAAAAACGTCAATCACGTCAGGTCAAAGCAAATTATCATAAAACACGCCCCCTCAGCCTATTTTGAATTAGGCGCGCTTGCGCCCGCCACATTTACGCTACGCCACCGTAAGTTAGGAGGCAAGTACTTTGAGAATACAGTACTTGCCTCTCTGACTTAAGGCGGCGTAGCGTAAATACGATACGCTACGCCGCCTTAAAGTTGCGCGGGGCTACCTGAATCTAGCTATTAGTCCGTAGGGTTGAATATTGAGTTGGCCCTGCCCTTTGCAGCTATAACAGCTTCAACTCTTCTGGGACGGCTGTCAACAAGGTTTAGGAGGGTGTCTATGGGAACATTTGACCATTCTTTCATTCCACATCCCAAAAACACGTAATCAGAGACATCAGTATCAGGAGCTTCATAGCTGCTGGTAATCCAGGACTGGTTCATTTTGATAATTGATAATTTTATCATTTTTCTTTTTCAAATTTTTTTTCACTTAATTTTGTGTCACATCAGAATTTTCATTTATTAGGATTTGCGCTGTACTTGCTTTTTTTCATTTTGATAAATGTCAGACGGTCCACCGAGTCTGTGGACAGACGCGTTCAAGAAACCTCCAGAAAAAGACATCCCCTAGTTCAGGGTTTCTCAACCAGGGTTCCAGAGGTAGCTAGGGGTTCCTTGAGCAATGAACAATTTTTGCCTCTTATGTACACTATATTGCCGAAAGTATTGAGACACCTGACTTTATACACACATGAACTTTAATAGCATCCCAGTCTTAGTCTGTAGGGTTCATTATTGAGTTGGCCCACCTTTTGCAGCTATAACAGCTTCAACTCTTTTGAGAAGGCTGTCCACAAGGTTTAGGAGTGTGTCTATGGGAATGTTTGACTATTCTTCTAGAATAACATTTGTGAGGTCAGGCACTGATGTTGGACAAGAAGGCCTGGCTTGCAGTCTACACACTAATCCTTCATCCTTTGCAGGCCAGTCAAGTTCCTCCACCCCAAACTCTTTATGTCTAGAGGAAAAGAGATTTAATCTCAAATACTATAATTGTGGTGTGAGGAGCAAATTTCATTTTTAATTTGTCATAAAAAAACAAAACAAAAAAAAAAGCAAAAAAAAAAAAAAACACCAAAAAAACCCCCTGGAATATTAGAACATAATTAGGCAAGTAATTAAAAGGGAACATTAAATAACAATTTGAGGCAGAGCTAAACAAGAAATTTACATAAAAAAGTGCAAAAAAAAAAAAATATTTTAGGGAAATCAGAGAAATATACAAATAAATAGCCAATAGGCCTATTCATTTGTAGATTTCTCTAATTTCTCTCTCTAAAAAAAAATGCATTTTGATGTAACTTTCTTCTTTGGAGCTGCCTCAAATTGTTATTTAATGTTCCTTTTTAATTATTTGCCTATTTCTGTTTTAATATTTTAATATTCAGTGTGTTTTTTTGCTTTTGTTTTGTTTTTTTATTACAAATTGAAAATAAAAATTACTCCCCACACTTCAATTATAGTATTTGAGATTTGTTAAAAACAATTCAAAGTAATGTAAGAAAAGCTTGGGGCATTTCAAAAGAAAAAATTGACATAAAAAATAAAAAATAAATAAAAATCTTTATTTATAGAAAAGGTGTTTTCCTAATTATGTTCTAATATTCAGTGTTTTTTTTTTGGGGGGGGGCTTTTTTTTATGACAAATTGAAAATAAAAGTTGCTCCCCACACTTCAATTATAGTATTTGAGATTTGTTAAAAACAATTCAAAGTAGTGTAAGAAAAGCTTGGGGCATTTCAAAAGAAAAAATTTACATAAAAAATTTGAAGGAGCGCCAAACAAGAAATTTACATCAAAAGTGCAAAAAAATTAAATATTTTAGGGAAATCAGAGAAATATACAAATAAATAGCCAATAGGCCTATTCATTTGTATATTTCTCTCTCTAAAAAAAAAATTGCATTTTGTATGTAACTTTCTTATTTGGAGCTGCCTCAAATTGTTATTTAATGTTCCCTTTTAATTATTTGCCTATTTATGTTCTAATATTTTAATATTCAGTGTTTTTTTTTTGTTTTGTTTTTTTATGACAAATTGAAAGTGAAAATTGCTCCCCACACCTCAATTATATTATTTGAGATTTGTTAAAAACAATTCAATGTAATTTAAGAAAAGCTTGGGGCATTTCAAAAGAAGAAACTGACATAAAAAATAAAAAATGTATTTAGAGAAAAGGTATTTGACTAATTATGTTCAAATATTCAGTGTTTTTTTTTTGGCTTTTTTTTATGACAAATTGAAAATAAAAATTGCCACCCACACCTTAATTTACAGTATTTAAGATTTGTTAAAAACAATTCAGTGTAATTTAAGAAAAGCTTGGGGCATTTCAAAAGAAAAAATTGACATAAAAATCCCCAAAAAATATTGTTTTATAGAAAAGGTATTTGCCTAATTATGTTCTAATATTCAGTGTTTTTTTTTTTTTGCTTTTTTTTTTTAAGACAAATTGAAAATAAAAATTGCTCCCCACACCTCAATTACAGTATTTAAGATTTGTTAAAAACAATTCAATGTAACTTAAGAAAAGCTTGGGGCATTTCAAAAGAAAAAAATTACATAAAAAAAACAAAAAAATATTTTTTTATAGAAAAGGTATTTGCTCTAATATTCAGTGGTTTTTTTGGGGGGGCTTTTTTTAATGACAAATTGAAAATAAAAATTGCTACCCACACCTCAATTACAGTATTTAAGATTTGTTAAAAAAAATTCAATGTAATTTGAGAAAAGACTGGGGCATTTCAAAAGAAAAAATTGACATAAAAAATCCCAATTTTTTTTTTTTTATAGAAAAGGTATTTGCCTAATTATGTTCTAATATTCATATTTTTTTTTTGGCTTTTTTTATGACAAATTGAAAATAAAAATTGCTCCCCACACTTCAATTATAGTATTTGAGATTCTTTTGTTTTCTTTATTTTAGTTAAGTGTCTTGACCTTTACGTTCTTTGTGGGAAGAGGCACTAGGCGAATAACAATCTAGGCAGGCGTGATGGATGTGTTTTCCGAATCTCGATCTTAATGATTATTCTGTGCTCTCATTTAATTGGCGCAATCGTATATTTTCAAGCTCCAAATTGAAATGACATAAGCCCTTCGACGGTAATGATGCGCAACTTGTAAAAACACACACAAAAAAAACTAAAAATAATGTTGCTGAATTTGAATAATAACCTTTCAGAACTGCAAAATAATAACATAATGAACCCAATTTAACAAAGGGTGCCGAGTCAGAGCAGATTTATCTGGTGATGCGTTCTGCGTGGGAGGAAGAAAGAACAATTTGGAGTTAAAAAAAAAAAAAAAAAATCCCTCTTGATCCTTCATAAATTGCTCATCAAATGCTTTATGTTGAAGTGTCAAAACTGAAGACGGCAAAAAAGAACTGCAATATAAAACTCTTTGGAAAGTCACTTCAAAGTTGAAGATGTTTTTGCATCTTTTAAATTACTAAATTCTTTTGACATTATCCAAGAAATGTCAACTTCCAATGGTGATTTATCTCCTTTAAAGCAAACTCACTACAAAAAGTTGTGTGGGGTCGCCCCTACTGAACTTTCTGAGACACTGACCTGGAGTAAACATGCATCCATTAGGGGCGCACGGGTGCCGCCCCCCCCCCCCCCCCCCAATCCATGCGCCTGGCCCCCTGATTAACTGTACATACAGGGCTCCAGACGCATGGATTACAATGGCAGAGGTGTGTTTTTTTGAAGCACGTGATTAGAGCCAAAGGCTCTAATAGGCTTAAAAAAAGGGAGGGCTCAAGGCGCAGAGCACTGCGTTTCCGATCCCACCCAGTTGTGTCACAAATAGCGAATGCCCAAGCAACTCCCCTTACTTCTCTTAGCAAAACCAAAGCCTGTATCCCAAGCCACTCCCCCTACTTCTCTAAGCAGGACCAAAAGCTACATTCCAAGTCACACCCCTTATTTCTCTAAGCAGGACTGAAGCCTGCATCCCTAGCCACTCCCCTTATTTCTCTAAGCAGGACTGAAGCCTTCATCTCAAGCCACTCCCCTTATTTCTATAAGCAGGACGGAAGCCTGCATCCCAAGCCACTCCCCTTATTTCTATAAGCAAGACTGAAGCCTGCATCCCAAGCCACTCCCATTATTTCTCTAAGGGGGATTGAAGCCTGCATCCCAGGCCACTCCCCTTATTTCTCTAAGTGGGACTGAAGCCTGCATCCCAGGCCACTGCCCTTTTTTTCTGTAAGCAGGACTGAAGCCTTCATCCCAAGCCACTTCCCTTATTTCTCTAAGCAGGACTGAAGCCTGCATCCCAAACCACTCCCTTTATTTCTCTAAGCGGGACTGAAGCCTTCATCCCAAGCCACTCCCCTTATTATTATAAGCAGGACTGAAGCCTTCATCCCAAGCCACTCCCCTTATTTCTCTAAGCAGGATCGAAGCCTTCATCGAAAGCCACTCCCCTTATTTCTCTAAGCAGGACTGAAGCCTGGGAAAGTGTCTTGTGAAACGGGGCCGGCTGTCTTCTGGGACATGTGTGTGTCCTAGAAGACAGCCGGCCATTCACAAAGCGCTGTGCGACTCGCACATGTGCAGTAGGAAACGGCAGTAAAACCGCAAGGCTGCACTGCCTGTTTTCCTTAGTTAGTTAGAATGGTGGTGCTGGCATCGGCCTCGGGAGGGGGGGGGGGCACATTGCGGGCACCCTGGACAGGTAAGTGTCCTTATTAAAAGACTTAAAAAAATTGGGCTAGAATAGTCCATTTAAGGCCATGTCTAAGACCTCCCTGCATGTAAAAGGGGGTTCGGAAAAAATAAAACTGTTGTGATAATGCTACTAACAGATTACAGCTTCTTGTATAGGTTATCTTTTTATTTTTCTTAGTTACACTTTATAAAGCTAATAAAAAAAAAAAACAGTAACATTTTTGTAGAATCTTGCTCTGTTGTCACTTTAAGTTCTGAATAAGCCATAGAATTGGGATATATCTGATCTATTCTGTTAACAAATTTATTACTTTGTCTTTGTTATTTTGGTCACAAATATTGCCTGCTCGTCTAAGATGACATCAATAAGATTGGGTTTGAGTGGGGAAGTTTTAAATAGCTAATTTATGATGTATATTTTTAGGTACAAGTTAATTTTAGATTATATTACAGAAGGAGTGAGAGTACAAAGGAAAGTATAATTAAAACATTACGTAAGTAAGGCCAAAAACCGATCAATGGACATCAACAGTAAAAATACATCAACATACAGTAAATCAATGGAAATAGATATTGATTGCGGTATTGATCGCCTTGTGTACTTTACAGCTCCCCACCAGGTGACGTTTTCATTCGATGCGGGAAATGGACCAGTGGAGGTTTCTTTGCAGTCCATCACGGCCTTAAATGATGGTCAGTGGCATCGCGTCAGAGCTGAGAGGAATATTAAGGAAACCAGCCTTGTTGTGGATAACCAGCCCAGGAAACTGGTACAGACCCCGTTCGATGGGCGCCTCCGACCGCTGCTGAATGCTCAGCTCTATGTGGGTGAGTCCAGAGTGTCTGCCAGACATTTCTAATCAATTCACATGTTGGGAACATTCCAGAAGAGACTTTCTTTCTTTCCATATTTAATTTTTCTGTCTACCTAGCTTCTCCTTTCCTTTCCCTTCTCTTTTCTTTTTCCCCTTCACTTTCCTTTCCCTTTCCTGGAAAAGTGGAAATGGATGGACAGCCGCACTCCAAAGGAACTTGAAGAAGTAGTCTTTATTAATAAAAACTGGACATGCAAATCCAAATATACAGTCACATAAGGGGACAGGCATGACTAAGCACTAACTGTGTGCGAAAACGCGTCGTTTGCCTAGTGCATTGCCAGCACCTTGGATTCCTGGGAGGTTCCTTGATTTGTCTGCTAAAGATCCACCTGGAGCGGTGACTCCTTTTCTCTGTTCCTTTCCCTTTCCCTTCTCTTACCTTTCCTTTTTCCCTTCCCTTTCTTTTTTCCCTTACTTTTTCTTTCATTTTTCTCTTCCCTTTTCTTTTTCCTTTCCTTATTCCTTTCCCTTACACTTCCTTTCCTTTTCCCTTACACTTCCTTTCCTTTTCCCTTCCCTTTCCTTTTTCCTTCCATTTTCTTTTTCTCTCCCCTAACCTTTCCCCTTTCCTTTCCCTTACTTTTCCTTTCTCTTTTTTCTTCCTATAGTTTTTATTTTATTTTCTCCCTTCCCTTTCCTTTTTTCCTCTACACTACCTTTTTTTTCCCTTCCCTTACTGTTTCTTTCCTTTACTTACCTTTCCTTTTTCCATTTCCTTACCTTAACTTTCCTTCCTCTTTCCCTTTCCTTTTCTTTTTTCCCTTCCCCTTCCTTTCTTTTTTTTTTTTCCTTTTTCCCTTTCCTTGAAACATTTTGCTTTCCTTAATTTTTTCCTTTTCTTGAACCCTTTTCTTTTTCCCCTTTTATTCCCTTTTTCTTTTTCCCTTTAAATCCTTTTCCATTTCCTTCCTTTTCATTTTTTTCTTTTTCCTTCTCCTTCCTTCATTTTTCCTTCGTTAATTTTCTTAATTCCTTTTCCTTTTTTCTTCCTTCCTTTTTTCTTTTTCCCATCCCTTTTCCCTTCCTTTTTCATTTTCCCTCTCTTTCCTTTTTCATTTTCCTTCCTTCTTCCTTTTCCTTCCTTTCCTTTTCTTTCATTTTCCTTACTTTTCCTTACTTTTCATTCTTTCATTTTCCTTTCTTCCCTTTCCTTCCTTCATTTGTCCTTCCTTCAATTCCTTCATTCCTTTTCCTTTTTTCCTTTTTATGCACGGTCAGGATTTCCAATGGGCAAAAGTGTGTTGGAAATTCCTACGGGAAAATTGAGAACCAGCTCTCAATCTATTTCTGACCGATAGAGCATACACACGATTGGAATTCCTGATCAAAAGCTCCCATCAGACTTTTCCTGTCGGGAATTTCCGACCGTGCGTACGGGGCTTTACTTTCTTTTCAGTCCTTCAGTGAAAGTGGGTGAAGACGTGCAGCCATTCTCAGAATACTTTTGATATGAAGTGGCCACAACACAGCTGAGTCATATGCCAGAGAAACAGAAATAAATATCTCTTCCTGAATATCAAACTTTCACATTCTAAAATTAGAAAGTTGAACATATTTCAATAACATTCTCAGACAGAACTACTGTACATGTGCATGCAAAACATCTGCAAATAATGAGCCTTTAAAGCGGGAGTTCACCCAATTCGTTTTTTTTTTCTATTTTCCCCTTAGCTTCATGCTCGTTTTGTCTAGGGGAATCGGCTATTTGTTTTAAAATATGATCCGTACTTACCCGTTTTCGAGATGCATCTTCTCCGTCGCTTCCGGGTATGGGTCTTCGGGAGCGAGCGTTCCTTCTTGATTGACAGTCTTCCGAGATGCTTCCGACGGTCGCATCCATTGCGTCACTCGTAGCCGAAAGAAGCCGAACGTCGGTGCGGCTCTATACTGCGCCTGCGCACCGACGTTCGGCTTCTTTCGGAAAATCGTGACGCGATGGATGCGACCGTCGGAATCCTCTCGGAAGACTGTCAATCAAGAAGGAACGCCCAGTCCCGCAGCCCATACCCGTAACCGGCGGAGAAGATGCATCTCGAAAACGGGTAAGTACGGCTCATATTTTAAAACAAATAGCCGATTCCCCTAGACAAAACGAGCATGAAGCTAAGGGGAAAATGTGTTCGCTATGGGTGAACCTCCGCTTTAAATGACTGAATGTAAAGTGAACCTGTACTCCGCTTATTCAAGGAGAATTACTGGGGCAGATCCACAGAGATCTGCACGGGCGCAGCGTATGGGAGATACACTACGCCGCTGTAACTTACTTTGTAATTCTTTGAATCCACAAAGAATTTGCGCCGTAAGTTACGGCGGCGTAGTGTATCTCTCGGCGCGTAATTCAAATCGGCGGGTAGGGGGCATGTTTCATTTAAATGAAGCGCGTCCCCGCGCCGAATGAACTGCGCATGCGCCGTCCCTAAATTTCCCGCCATGCATTGCGCTAAATGACGTCGCAACAACGTAATTTTTTTTAACTTAGACGTCAATTATGTCCATCCCTATTCACGGACGACTTCCGCAAAAAAAAAAAATCGACGCGGGAACGACGGCCATACTTAACATGGCAAGTCTATCTATACGCCGCAAAATACCAGCTTTAACTATATGCCGGAAAAAGCCGACTAGAGACGATGTAAGAGAATGCGCGTAGGTTCGTGGATCTAAGGAAATAGCTAATTTGCATACCCGACGCGGAAAACTACGCAAACTCCACCCAGCGGACGCTGAAGTATTGCATCTACGATCGCGGATCGAACCCAGATGCCGTCGTATCTTGGTTTGAGGATTAAAACTAAAGATACGACGCTGGAAATTTGAAAGTACACCAGCGTACTCTCTCTGTGGATCTGGCCCACTATTTTTAGTAATATTCTATTTCAGGGGTCTCCAAACTTTTTCTAATCAATGGGTCAGTTTACTGTCCTTCAAATTTTGGGGGGCCGGACTGAGGCCAGTGGGGAAAAAATGTCCTGGCGTTAGTGGGATTGAACAATGCCCCGTCATTGATATTAGGGTGAGTAATAAAGCCCCATCGTTGGTATCAGTGGGAGACATGATACCCCATCACTGGTGTTTGCTAAATCTTTATTTTCATTTTCAAATAATATTGACAGTTGCACAATACAACATAGCCAAATAAAATAAAATGAAAAAAACAACAACAATAACCCGGGGGGTTAGGGGGTATAGGGGAGGAGACAAAGGATAAGGGGAAGGGAGGAGGGATGGGAAAAATGAGGGACACCAAGGGGCGCGCCCAGTCCGAGCTCGGACAACCGTTTCAACTGGGAGTAACAGCAAGCAACAATATAGTGTCACCCTGCCTGCCCTGGACCAACTTAGTGGGGGGCAGTAAAGCCAAACACCCCTGCTCTTGGGTAGATACAAAAATGACTCCCTTACTATGTATCAGTTTAAATAGACCTGAGGTACCAAGGGTAGTCAAACAAACTGCAAACCGTCTCGGTTGCCCTGAAAAAACACACCCAAGAGTCCCTTGGAAACAACACACACACAAAAAAAGGGGGGAACAAAACAAGACTAAGCAAACACATTCCCATCACTGGTGTTAGTTGGAGGAATAGTGTCCCATCATTGGTGTCAGTAATAGTACCCCATCATTGGTGTCAGTGGGAGGACAAGTGCTCCAACATTGGTATCAGTGGGAGGATTAGTGTCCCATCATTGGTGTAAGTGTGAGGAATAGTGCCCCAACAATGGTATCAGTGGGAGGAATAGTGACCCAACGTTGGTGTCAGTGGGAGGAATAGTGCCCCACCGTTGGTGTCAGTGGGAGAAGTAGTGCCCCACCGTTAGTGTCAGTGGCACTATTGCCCTGCTGTTGCTGAGGGTGGGGGGAATAATGCCCCAAGGGCCAGATAAAAGCAAGCAGAGAGCCACAGTTTGGAGGCCACAGGTCTATTTCATTTCTGTTCAGCTTGTTCTTACCTTTTTGTTCCCTTCCAAATTTCCCTGTTTGCCTTCCAAAGTGTTGTGAGTGGGTTTACACAGCATTCTCAACAGCTGGTTCAAGTACTGTGCACAACCACTTACTATCGAAACACCTAATTATTCATTGATTTTCATGTCTACATATATAATTTCCTTATTTCGTCAAGCCCTGATGAAGTGTGAGTATGGCTCTGAAATGTGTTTAGCTTTTAAAAACAATTTGTCTTAGACTAGAAAACGTTCTGTAAAATGTTTTGGTGACCACCCATCATCATTATTCTCAGTGCATTGCTGTCAGAGACTAACCATGCCATTCTGTTCTGCAGGAGGAACGGTGTCCAGGCAGAGGGGTTTCGTGGGATGTATCCGCTACCTCCAGCTGAACGGACAGACCTTGGATCTGGAGGAAAAGGCCAGAGTCACTCTAGGGATCAGGCCGGGCTGTCCTGGCCACTGCAGCAGCTATGGGAACTTGTGCCACAACAATGGCAAGTGTGTGGAAAAACGCAAAGGATATATCTGTGACTGCACCAACTCCGCCTTCGAGGGACCTTACTGCAAGAAAGGTGAGAGTGCAATTACCATTGGTGGAATAAAGCAAAATTGAGTCAGGACAGGTACACAGTTTCTGCTGCCTGTATGTGGGCTGAGGAGCACAAGAGTCGTTGGGATAAGGAAGGGCCCTTTCCTCCAAAGTTGGTCATTTGTGCTACTCGGGGATCACCAGCATCATTGAAGGTCAGGTTCTGTAAGATTAAGGCCTTGTACACACGATAGGTTAACCAGAGGACAACGGTCTGAAGGACCGTTGTCCTAAGTTAACCTATGAGGCTGACTGTTGGGCCGTTGTGCGTACACACCATCAGTTAAAAACCCGATCGTGTCAGAACGCGGTGACGTAAAACACAACGACGTGCTGAAAAAAACAAAGTTCAATGCTTCCAAGCATGCGTCGACTTGAATCTGAGCATGCGCGGGTTTTTAACCAATGGTTTTCCATACTAACGATCGGTTTTGACCTATCGGTTACCAGTCCATAGGTTCAATTTTAAAGCAAGGTCTCGTTTTTTTAACCTAAGGTTAAATAACCTATGGGGCCTACACACGATCGGTTTGGACTGAAGAAAACGGTCCTTCAGACCGTTGCCCTCTGGCTATCCTATGGTGTGTACGAGGCCTTACTCTCTATATCAGTTCTACCGGTCGTTGGAAAATCCAAAATGTTGGGCTGTCACCGTAACGGCAATAGAGGGCACATCTTCCAATGGGGAGACCTGTTTAAGTCAAAGCTGCTTAACAGGGTATTTCCCTTAGTTGGTCCATTTCCCTCCCTGTTGTGTCTACAAAACAACAAGTGATGGTAAATCTCCTGAATGGGATGATGGCAAAATAAAAAAATTTAAGGATATTAACCCACTTGCCGACCAGTTATATATCTGATACATCACTGGACTTCAAGTGGTTATACCGGAGTGATACCGGTGTTCCGTCAGAATCAGCGACCCATCAGATTTGTTAACTGAAGTCACGTTCCATCGCAGCCATCTTGGTACACCCCGTACTCTCCCACAGTAAGGATGCAATCAAAAGGCGGCACAACGTTATATGTTGAGATTTACCATTCACTTTGCACTAGTCAAAATTTTAGTGCAGCACTTTCTTTCCTTATAGTCATTTACTAACCGTTCGTTTTTTTTATAAATAAGAGTGCGTAGATATATATTTTTAAGAATTCTATCTGTATTTCTGTTTTCTTTCTAGAGGTTTCTGCTATGTTTGAAGCTGGGACCTCGGTCACCTATGTTTTCCAGGAGCCGTATCCGGTGTCCAGGAACGGCAGTGCATCAGCCTCAGCGATATACGCCGATACAGTGATTTCTAGGGAAAATATCGCTTTCAGCTTCCTGACAGCTCAGGCTCCGAGCCTCCTACTCTTCATTGACTCCTTCTACCAGGACTACCTTGCTATACTGCTCTGTAGGAATGGTGAGTCTTTTTCATTTCGTGATGGTCCCCTCTTCCTCAGACCGCCCCCCCAACATCACTTCAATAAAAGGATATATAAAGATAATGGGCAAGGCTGGTGCACCCTCTGTTTTTGGTTTTCTAGTGTTTCCTTTGGGCTTCACCAGTTCTTAGGGGGCAGCAAGATCTTGCAAAAATTCCAGTTGTTAAAGATCCAAGGTCCACCATTTCAGGATGGGATCTGGAGCAATGTTTCTGATATAGACATGTGAAAGAGTTCAGAGGCCCCTTTCAGGCGTTTTAGCGCTAAAAATAGCGACGCTATACCGTCACCATACACCCTGTCCCAGTGTGAAAGGGGCCTTAGGCTCAATTCACAATAGACATGTGCAATTCTGTTTGTTCCGTTTTTTTTTGTTTTTTTTAAAACATCCAAATTAACTAAAATTCGGAAATTCCTAGATTCCTAAATTAGGAAATTTGAAATTTGAAAATCCGAAAACCCGAAAATTTGAAAATCTAAAAGACTTTTTTATTTTTTCGGGTCATTCGTTATGATCGCAATTCATAGATTTTTAAATAAAAAAAAAAACGTAAATTCGCAAATTTGAAAATTTGAAAGAGAATCTGAAATTTCTAAAGAATAGGTAATAATAACTAACTATGAATTTACAGTAAAACCTTGGTTTGAGAGTAACTTGGTTTGAGAGCGTTTTGCAAGACACGCAAAATATTTTAATAAATTTTGCCTTGATATACAAGCGATGTCTTGATATAAGAGTAGCATCATGTGACAACTGAGTATAAAAGAGAAGAGAGGAGCCTCTAAGGCCTCGTACACACCATCGAACATGTCCGATGAAAACGGTCCGCGGACTGTGACCTTTTGGAGTAGAAAAGGTCCCAACATCACAGGGAAAAACAATGCCCCATCTTTAATGTCAGTGGGAGGCATTCTACCCCATTGTTCAGGTAAATGGGAGGAATTGTGCCCTGTTATTGGTGTCATTGGGCCCAATTGTTGGTGTCATTGGGTGGAATTGCCCCATCTTTGGTGTCGTGAGGAATTGTGATCTTAGTTATTGTAACGAGACCCTTGCTCGCTTGGTTGCGCTCTCCCGACACTCCTCTGCTACTATTGGATCAGATTGCAGATTGCAACGTCTGATGGTTCGGTCATCCAAGGCTCCGGGATCCGAACTACAGCTATGTGTCGTTCGGAATCCATTAGAACAAACACCAGGCAGGCTGTATGTAAGTTCAAACAGGAAGACCTTTATTGGAAACACACTTTTATACAGAATTTGGAACATCCCGCCCCCAACAACCGCTTTCCTATTGGTCAATTGTAAAGTACATGTAGTTCTCCTTCAGGTCCTCGTAGCCATGCAAATGAGGACTTGAAAATGAGTCAGGCGGGATTGGTCCGATAGCTTGAATAGAAGGACTGCTATGTGTAATGAGACAGAAGCCCCAGGGGGCAATCAATGTACACAATAGCCAGACACAGAACAATGGAGCCGTCTGGAGCCTTAAGACAGAGCAGAAGACCCCCCCACTGGGTAATAGATTTCAAGGAGGAACACTTCCGCATTCCAAGGTCCATGACAGTTATATTTACCATTGGTGGTATTAGTGGATAAAATAGTGCCCCAAGGGTCAGATAAAAGCAAGCAAAGGGCCACATCTGGCCCCGGCCACAGTTTGGAGACCACTGCTCCAGAGTATTGATTTTCACTGGAGAAAACTGTTTTTACAGCTTTCTCCAGATTTCTCCCCAGTGTCCAGATCTTGTTAAAAAGCATCAGGGTGAGTGCCCAGGTGCCCACAGCCTTTCTAATGAAGGACTGGAAGTTCAGGGCTCCAGTCAGGAGGGAGGTGTGCTCTTATCTGAAGAAAGGTGTGTGATCCTGTCTGGAGACAAAGGTGATCTACTCAGGAGACAACACTCCATGTTAGAGAGATTCCATGCCCATTAAAGAGAGTTTGGACAGCTGAGAGAGTCTAGGAGGAGTGGAAGTGTCTCCTAGTCTAGGAAGAAGAGCAGGGCCGGTGCTACCACTAGGCGGACTAGGCGACCGCCTAGGGGCGCACTGCCGCCTAGGGCGCACGGCCGCTGGTTATTGCACTCCAGCCTAGTGCCGCACTGTCCTCCACAGAGCTTGCACACAATCCACCAGCGCCAGTCTCCTCCACGCTGATCACACATCGTACGGCATCGGACATCGCCCGCTATCCCCCCTGCGATCAGCCCTGAACCCATCACAGCTCCTGCGCTTCCTCCGTGTGCCATGTGACAGGGGGGTGTGGCCTCTCCGCTCTTCTCAGGCTCTGCTCGTAGTAAGTGCTGTGTACCTGGTGCGGGTGATCGGGAGGAGCAACCCCAGTGATCGGTGTGGTCGGGAGGTAGGTGCAGGGTGGAGGAGTCTCTGGGAAGGGAGGGGGATTGGAGAAGTCGCTGTTTTTGCAGCTGCCGCTGTTGATAAATACTGTGTGTAGTCAGACCATATGGATGGATGGAGGAGGGGGTGGGGATTGGACTACATACATGTCTGCCTTTGTTATCTTCAGTAGGTGTGGGTGGTGTAATTAGTAGTTTACACAATAAATCTGGGCCCCTCCTTATCTCTCAGAAGAGTGGGGCCTCCTTATGCCTTGTAAGAGTGATGTCACAACTTCCTTACTGGCAGTTCCTATATATGGGGGGGGGGGTGTGTGAGTCGTGCAGGAATTAGGAGTAAGGGGGGTCAGTGTATGTGTCGGGTAAGGGGGGTCAGTGTATGTGTCAGGTAGGGGGGGTCAGTGTATGTGTCAGGTAGGGGGGGTCAGTGTATGTGTCAGGTAGGGGGGGGCAGTGTATGTGTCAGGTAAGGGGGGTCAGTGTATGTGTCAGGTAGGGGGGGTCAGTGTATGTGTCAGGTAGGGGGATCAGTGTATGTGTCAGGTAGGGGGGTCAGTGTATGTGTCAGGTAGGGGGGTTCAGTGTATGTGTCAGGTAGGGGGGTTCAGTGTATGTGTCAGGTAGGGGGGTCAGTGTATGTGTCAGGTAAGGGGGGTCAGTGTATGTGTCAGGTAAGGGGGGTCAGTGTATGTGTCAGGTAAGGGGGGTCAGTGTATGTGTCAGGTAAGGGGGGTCAGTGTATGTGTCAGGTAGGGGGGTCAGTGTATGCGTCAGGTAAGGGGGGGTCAGTGTATGTGTCAGGTAGGGGGGGTCAGTGTATGTGTCAGGTAAGGGGGGTCAGTGTATGTGTCAGGTAGGGGGGTCAGTGTATGTGTCAGGTAAGGGGGGTCAGTGTATGGCAAAATTAGGTTTCACCTAGAGTGTCAAAGATCCTTGCACCAGCCCTGAGGAAGAGTGCCTGGGAGGCTAAGAGAGTTGAGGCAACTAGAAGAGAGTCCAGGGGGCTAATGGTATCTGTGAGTCTCAGAGGTGTGAGAGAGCCCAGGGTGTCAGGAGAACCCCTATCTAAAGGTCAGAAGTGGGCCTGTGCAGCAAGGTGCTGTGGCCAAGGCAGAGTGATGGTCTGAGGGCCCTGTGTAAAATACAGTGGTTCTGCTGAAGTGAGAGCCAGGCGGCTTAGTATTTTTCTGTTAACTGTTTTGCTGTGTGACACTGAAACCCCTGCGGGGGTTTTATAAAAAATAAATACATTTTTTTTTCTTAAATAATTTCAAAATAAAATATTAATAAAAAATGCTGATACCAATCTCATCTCTACTGACATCGTCCACTACTCTACTGATACCGTCTTCTACTCTACTGACACCATCTACTGCTCTACTGACACCATCTACTGCTCTACTGACACCGTCCTCTGCTCTACTGACACCGTTTTCTGCTCTACTGACACTGGCCCAGATTCAAGAAGCAATTGTGCCTGTGTAACCATAGGTTACACAGCGCAATTGCTTACTTGCTCCGGCGTTACGACTGCTCCTGATGCCACACATATTGTAGGCTGCATTCTTGCGATGACCGCTAGGGGGCGCTCCCATTGTGCTCAGTGTATAGTATGCAAATTGCATACTAACACCGATTCACAATGTTGCGCAAGCCCTGCGTACGCAAGTTACGTCGTATCCGTACGGCGTGTTTAGCGTAAGGCTGCCCCTTCTAATAGTAGGGGCAGCCAATGCTAAAGTATACCCGTCATTCCCGCGTCACGAAATTTGAATTTCACGTCGTTTGCGTAAGTGATTCGTGAATGGCGCTGGACGCAATTCACGTTCACTTGGAAGCAAATGACATCCTTGCGACGTCATTTGCCGCAATGCACGACGGAGCATGCGCTCTACGCTCGGCGCGGGAGCACGCCTAATTGAAATGATTCCCGCCCCCTACGGGATCATTTAAATTGCGTGCTCTAGCGCCGGGCAATTTTGCCGGCGCGCCCGCGCAATTCACGGAGCTTCTGCTCCGTGAATCAAGGGCAGCAGAGCAAATTTGCGGGGGCGCAGGGCAAAATCGTTGCCCTGCGCCTCCGCAAAAAAAGAGCAAAACTCTTTGAATCCGGGCCACTGTCTTCTGCTCTACTGACACCGTCCTCTGCTCTACTGACACCGTCTTCTACTCTACTGACACCGTCTTCTACTCTACTAACACCGTCTTCTGCTCTACTGACACCGTCTTCTGCTCTCCTGACACTGTCCTCTGCTCTACTGACACCGTCCTCTGCTCTACTGACACTGTCCTCTGCTCTACTGACACCGTCCTCTGCTCTACTGACACTGTCCTCTGCTCTACTGACACCGTCCTCTGCTCTACTGACACCCTCCTCTGCTCTACTGACACCGTCCTCTGTTCTCCTGACACTGTCCTCTGTTCTCCTGACACTGTCCTCTGCTCTACTGTGCATATGTGTTTGAGATTTGGGGTGCACATCCTAATGCAATAGGCTTTGCACACCTATGGCTAATGGCTATAGCTGCCAGCAATAATCACAAGAAAAAAGAACCCACAAGCTGGTTGCATCCAAGCTGATCAATCAATGAAAACTTGGGTACAATCAGCCTGCCCATACATGGATCGAATCTTGCTAAGCTGGCCGAGATTGGAACTGTCTATGGCCGGCTTAAGCAGTGAAGATACCCAAAGCTGCGTCTTGTGATGGGATAACAGGTGCACTTTACCTGACTCTTCCCAAGTATCATACACAGCGAGATGGCATTTTTTCACTAGCGGCGTAGCAGAATGAGAGTCGGGCTCTGGAACCTGAGGGCTTATGAGATAAATACATTAGTAGCTAAGTTGATTACCCCATCAACCGACAAGCTGAGAACATCCACATAATTTCGTCAGCCAATCTCAAAACTCATTTGTTTTTGTGACAATTTACTCTTTTTTTCTTGAGTCAGAATTAAAAGGCTCCGAACAAGCTGGAGATCTGCTATTTCATATCAGCAGATGCCTTTCCAACGAGCAAATTTACCAAATAAAAGTCCCCAGAGGGGAAGTGCTAATTAAGAAACAGGTTTCTATCCCAGCTGTTCAGAAAAGAAAAAGTTGTCTTTTTCATATCCAAAGTGAAGCTGGAGTGTTTTAAAGGTGTGCTCCAGTCATAACGGAAAGTTATTTACTACAGGCATTTATATTGTGCCAGCAATTTACCCAGTGCTTTACACACTGTACATTCACATCAGTCCCTGTCCTCAATCTAAAGACCCCCTACCCTTGCATGCTGTACATTTTAGAACCAATTAAAATGTTACCCTAAATATTTATTAATACTTACTAATATTTATTATGTGTTTGTTCACATAAATCATAGTCTGTATAATTTTTGTGTACTTCTCCCATCTGAAGTGTCTAGTTGATCCAACCAGTCATCTTTTTTCCTTGTTCTAAACTGACCACGCAGCTGATCTGTGTTGGTGTGGTCAGTTTTCATCCTTTGGCTGGCCATTCACACAGACACACAGCATGTCTGTATTGGATAGTTTGTTTAGCCACCCCTGACCAATCACAGCCTGCTTCTGACACACATTCCCTCCCAATCACAGCCCTCCTCTGGCACACACCCCCTCCCAATCACAGCATCCCTCTGGCACACACCCCCTCCCAATCACAGCCCTCCTTTGGCACACATGCCCTCCCAATCACAACCCTCCTCTGGCACACACCCCCTCCCAATCACAGCCTCCCTCTGACACACACCCCCTCCAAATCACAGCCCTCCTCTGGCACACACCCCCTCCCAATCACAGCCTCCATCTGGCACACACACCTAATCAATCACAACCTGCCTCTTGCACACACCCCCTCCCAATCACAGCCTGCCTCTTGCACACACACCCTCCCAATAACAGCTCTGACCGCTTGTACGCGCCATCGGACAATTGTCACATTTTCCGCCAACAAATGTGGGATATCACGCTTTAAAATTTTCAAACAACAAATTTGTGTTGTCGGAATATCCGAGCATGTGTGTAGGCAAGTACAAACACGCATGCTCAGAAGCAATGCTCCCCATAACACAACATTAGCAGAAGTTGCCCAAAGGGTAGCGCTAAAGAGCTGAAAAACCATGTTGTTTTGTGTTTGTTGGCCGACAATTCTTTGCCATTTGTGTGTAATCCCTGACCAACGTCCTTCGGAAAAAACTCCTACACTTTGTCCGCAGTAAATCCGATCGTGTGTATGAGGCTGAAGAATTAATGCTGGTTTGAAGTCAAAGGGTGGTCACACCAAATACTGATCTGATTTAGATTTTTCTTCTGTTCGCTCACTTTGCATTTTGTAAATTGATAAAAATAAACAACTAAAATATATATATTTTTTAAAAGCATTCTTAAATTACAGTCAGAGGCGGCCGCCTAGTTTGCCTGTAATCAATAATAATGTCGGCGCCATCGGATCTCTCTATCACCCCTCTCTCTTTCTCACCTCTCCCCTTCCTTGACCCCTTGACAGGCGATCGGCAGAGCCCTGGATCAAGTGCAGATTGAATTAAGAGGGATGGGGGGGGGAGTGAGGGGTTCTCCTTGTTGCTGGGTGTACCAAGATGGCCGCTGAACCGGCAGCAGGGTCCAGGCTTGGGGCTAACTTTTAATGTATATGGTTCTGCTGTAACAATCCCAGCAGAACCATACAACAATCAAGGAAGGCATAGTACCCTCACAGTTAAAAGAGGGCATAGTCCAACCCATCTTGAAGAAACCCACCCTAGACCCCAAGGACCCACTTCATCGCCGCCCCATAACAGGCCTACACATTCTCTCCAAGGTCATGGAGAAAGTAGTGGTACAACAGCTGCAACAGCATCTAGATACCCATAATCTACTTGATCCATTTTAATCGTGTTTCCGCCCTGGACACGGTACAGAAACAGCATTGCTCAAAATATGGGACGACGCTCTAGAGGCCGCAGACGAAGGAGAATCTTGTCTCCTGGTTCTGCTGGACCTAAGTGCTGCCTTTGACACCGTAGACCACAAACTATTACTGACTCGGCTAGCGGATGTAGCCAAAGTCGCAGAAGGTGATCTATCTTGGTTCTCCTCTTTTTTGGAAAACCGATCACAAACAGTGAAATTGGGACCTTTCACTTCCGAGAAACGCACGTTATCGCACGGAGTCCCTCAAGGATCGCCTCTATCGCCAGTGCTGTTTAACATCTATCTTCGTCCTCTTTTTAAAATCATTAGCAGACAAAAACTGCTTTATCACTCATATGCAGACGACACGCAACTGTATTTCCGCATTTGCAACAAAAAGGATCACCATCTCAATCTAGACATGCCTCTCTTTGATAGAGAACTGGATGACAAAGAGTTATCTTAAACTCAAAGGAGAGAAAACAGAACTTCTCCTGTTTCACGCCAAGCGTATGAATCAACCTGCAACAACTTGGTTGCCCCCGCCCATTCTGGGCAAAATCATCACCCCTAGCGCCAAAGTCAAAAGTCTCGGGGTCATCTTCGACTCCTACATGACAATGGATGCACAAATAGGGTCAGTGGTCAGCGGATCTCACCATCTGCTGCGCCTACTACGCAAACTCACTCCTTTTATTCCCAAAGAAGACATTGCGACCGTGGTGGGAGCGATTGTAAACTCCAGATTGGATTGTGCAAACGCCCTCTACCTCGGTCTCCCAAAGTACCAAATCGCTCGTCTGCAAGTCGTTCAAAATACGGCCGCCAGACTAGTGACTGGGAAAAAACTTGGGAATCAATCTCACCTTCACTGAGAGCCCTTCACTGGTTACCAGTAAAAGACAGAATTGCTTTTAAAGCACTCTGTCTAACGCATAGATGTATCCAGGGGAATGCTCCCCATTATCTATGCGAAAAAATAAAAGCTCATAATCCCAATCGCGTTCTGCGATCCACCAACCAAAACCTGCTCCAAATCCCAAAAGCCAATTACAAGTCCAAAGGAGAAAGAAGATTCGCTGTCCAAGGCCCCAGTCTATGGAACGCTTTACCAACCAGCATTCGGTTGGAGGAAAACCACTTAGCATTCAGGAGAAAGATCAAAACTCATCTCTTCTGATACCAAAAGAGACAGAAACAACAAGCGCCCAGAGGCGATTTAGTTTGCATGTGCTGCGCTATAAAAGTTCTTCATTCATTCATTCATTCATTGGTTGAATATGTCTGATGGTTGAGGAGGGTTCCCTAGAAGTGGTGCTGATCACCTGTGTGCTAGATCTGTGCATTTTCTGCAGCCATTTTTCTTGCTTAAATTATTTTTCCCATTATGGACGTGAGTGGGGCCTCATGTCTAAGTTTTGCCTAAGGCCTCGTACACACGACAGAGATTCTCGGCAGAATTCGCCGAGAAACTCGGTCAAAACCCGGATTCTGCCGAGAATCTCTGTCGTCTGTACAGTTTTGGCTCGATGGAGCCGCCGAGGAGCTCGACGAGAAAATAGAGAACATGTTCTCTATTTTCTCGTTGGCCGCGTTGTTCTATAGGAGAAGGCGGCCCGCCGAGCTCTTCGGCGGCTTCATCCCAAAACGAGACGAGGAACTCGACGTGCCAAGCACGTCGAGTTTCTCTGTCGTGTGTACGGGGCCTAAGGCCTCACAAAGCCTAGAGCCGCCTCTGATTACAGCATTTATTCTCACCTGCCTAAAACTATTGCACAGTACTGTATATGAGGACCATTAATGGTATACAAGGTGATCGTGTCACCCCTTGGCCACCTCTTCTCAAGGGCTTGGCATTTTTACAGAACAGACACTTGCTATCTGCAGCAATTACCAACTTAGCAGTAACAAGACCATTGAAGGTTACCTGTAACCCCCCCATCCCCCGGGTAAGTGTCTGGAGCTGGCTGTTTGTGATTGGAGTTGAGCGTCTCTCCCTCTGGAGCAATGGACAGTAATACCCAGAGGAGAACTAAATCCCGACTCTCTTGACCTAAAACGAAACCAACAGGACATATTTCCAGCCGGCACAACAGCAGGAATAGCTTGCATGGGTGCGATAAGAAATTAATTAGGATGATGCTTCTCCTAAATCTCAAGAAAAAAATGTTGTGTATACAAAAATGTCTCGCAAAACAATTTGTCCTTCCGCCGCGCCAATAATATTTGCTAATGTCTGGCCTTCTTTCCTTTAATTAAGTCCTACCTTTAATTATTTTTATTTTTTTCTTTGAGCTCATTAACACTCCGTGCTTCAAAGACATGAGATTTCAATACATTAAAAGTGTTCTTAATCATTTTAATTGTTTTGCTGCACAACATTTTAATCTTGGAGAGCGTTCTCTCATTCTGACTCGCTAAGCAACCCGGGGGAATTTATGGGCATTTTCTCCATCCGCTGACACGGTGAATTTCGAGAGTTCATATTACAGATTTACCGATGTTTGTGGACAAGGCTTGAGGATTATATATTATTCCATCGCGCGGTCCTGTGGTCGTAGGTTTACCAGTATAAATAGAATTAAAAAGTGCGTATTAAACCCAAAACCAAAGATAATACTATAAGATTTGGATAACTAAAAAAAATTAAAATAAAATAAATATATATATATATATATATATATATATACAATAACCGGATTCATATACATCGGCGCATATTTATGCGGGCGTAGCGTATCTAATATACGCTACGCCGACGCAGCGCACAGAGGCAAGCACTGGATTCACAAAGCACTCGCTCCCACTCGCTCTTAAAGATACGCTGGGTAAGCCAGCGTAGGTGGAAGTGGGCGTGAGCCATGCTAATGAGGTGTGACCCCATGCAAATGATGGGCCAAGCGTCATAAAGATACGAATAATGTACGGCGCATGCGCTGTCCCGTGGACGCATCCCAGTGCGCATGCGCACAATCACGTCGGAACTACTCCCTAAGATACGACGGATCACTGCCTACGACGTGAACGTAACCTACGCCCAGCCCTATTCACGTACGACGTAAATGACAAAAGATACGACGGCTTGTGTTGCCTGGTCCATACCTTTGCATGAGTTGCGCCTCCTATATGGGGAATAACTTTACGCCGGACGTACGACTTACGCAAACCGCGTATATTATGCGCCGGGCTCAACTACGTTCATGAATCGGCGTATATCCCTCATTTGCATATGTGCATAGAAAATCTATGGGAGCGGCAAATGCGCCCAGCGTAAATATGCGCCCACGATACAACGGCGTAGGAAAGTTACGTCAGTCGGATGAAGCATATTTTCAGGCGTATCTCAGTTTATGGGCACGGCGCATAGATACGACGGCGCATACTTACACTTACGCGGCATATCTGGAGATACGTCGGCGTAAGTGCTTTGTGAATCCGGGCCAATGTATGTGTGTGTGTGTGTATATATATATATATATATATATATATATATATATATATATATATACACACACATATACATAAAAAAATATAAATATAGTAAAATATATATATATATATATATATATATATATATATATATATATATATATATATATATATATATATATATATATATATATATTACTATATTTTACTATATTTATTTTTACTATATTTATATTTAAGATTACATATACTTAAATAAATATATATATATATATATATATATATATATATATATATATATGTTTACTATGTTTACATTTACTGGGGTAGATTCAGGTACCGCTGCGCACTCCTTATGGAGGCGCAGCGTCCCGTTTTTGCCCTGCAGGGCTCGCGTAGGGTTGTGAATCGGCGTTAGTATGCAATTTGCATACTATACACTGACCACAACGGGAACGCCCCCTAGCGGCCAAAGTAAGAATGCAGCCTACGATATGACTGGCATAAGAGCCTTATGCTAGTCATATCTTAGGCTGCCGTTGGCGTAACGAGGTTCCTGAATCAGGAGCATTCGTAACGCCGGCGCAAGTAAGCAATTGCGCTGCGTAACTATGGTTACGCAGACGCAATTGCTTCTTGAATCTAGGCCTCTGTCATATATATATATATATATATATATATATATATATATATATATATATATGTGTATGTGTGTATATATATATATATATATATATATATATATATATATATATATATATATATATATATACAGTATATATAAGAATATAAATATAGTAAAATAAATATCCCAATACTTTGGTTATGTAGTGTATGTATATCTATATATATATATATAATTTGAAATAATGAATGCCGTAGCTAAGCAAATGGAACGTAACAAATTAATAATAATACATAACAATAATAATAATAATAATAATAATAATAATAATAATAATAATAATAATAATAATAATTAAACATGTTTTATCATTATTATTACCATTATTATAATTGATTATTAATTGATTCCGTTTCATTTGATTAGATGCGGCATTTGTTATTTTGGATAATTCGTAACTTCGGATAAATTTGTATTCGTTCAGTTGACTAACAGACAAATTTGAAAGGAAATTCCAATACCTATAATTTAATAGTTTTTTCGGATTTTCGTTCTTTTGAATTTCCGAATTTTCGAATAACAATAATAATAAAAAAAAATTTAATTAAAAAAAGTTTTTATTGTTATTACTATTATTATTATTATTATTATTATTATTATTATTGATTATTAATGAATTCCGTTCCATTTGTTTAGATGCGCCATTTATTATTTCGGATAATTCGTAACACTTACAGCCAAATTAGAAAGGAAACTCAGTACTTATAATTTAATAGTTGGTTATTATTACTTATTCTTTCGAATTTTCCGATTTTCTTTCAAATTTTCAAATTTACGAAATTACGAATATTCAAATTTGCGAATTTACGATTTTTTAAATTTACAAATCTACAAATTGCGATCATAACGAATGTCCCAGAAAAATAAAAATAAAATGAAAAGAAAACGAACAAGTTTTTTTGGCAGTGCACATGTCTAGATCAGAGTGCTACTCATCCTGCCTTCGGTACTGTATGTATTAACCAAAAAAATAAAAATAAAAAAAGATTCTGCTGACCTTTGGATACAATGTATTGTGGTTGTTTATGTAAACGTTTTACGCACAGCAAGCCTATGGACAAAATGTACTTGCAATCTGCATGTGGTTGCAGAGCCGGTAACAAACGTTGTAGATTGCAACTTTATTTCAACTCTATTTTAGAAAGAATTGCACAGCTGTTCGCAATCTTTATTTCCATCTTGAGAGATGGGGGGGGGGGGGATTAGTCACCTAACCTAGCATGAAAGAGTACATTGAAACATTTGTATCCATTATACTTATTTATATACTGCTGTCACTTATGAGTAATCTTTATGTACAAGGCCAGCCGTGTTCTTGGGAATTGTTCAACCAATATCATTTAGGTAAATCTAAACTCTAGAGAAAAAGGGAGCAGGTTCTGGTGGTAGGCGTTATGCTAAATAAATTGTATGCGGTAGAATAAAGTTTATTGAAAGAAAAAGGATTCGGATAAAGTTTTAGGTAGATTCAGGTAGAATGGACTAAAGTTACGGCGGCATAGCTTAGCGTGTTTAGGCTACGCCGCCGTAAGTTAGCTAGGCAAGTAATGATTCTCAATGTACTTGCCTGCTAATATACGGTGGCGTAGCCTAAAGCGGGCGGGCGTAAGGGCGCCAAATTCAAATCTGTGTTAGGGGGGCGTGTTTAATGGTAATAAGGCTTGACCTTACGTTTTTGACGTTTTTTTGTCACTGCGCATGCGCCGGGTGCCTACATTTCCCAGTGTGCATTGCGGCTAAGTACGCCGCACGGGCCTTTTGATTTCGACGTGGACGTAAATCCCGATTCGCGGACGACTTACGCCAATGACGTAAAAATTTCAAATTTCGAGGCGGGAACGGCGGCCATACTTAACATTACTATTCTACTAGGGCCTAGCTCTAACTTTACGCGGCCTATCTCTTATAGGCATGTGCATTTCGTTTCGTTCCGAATCGAAATTCGGACAAATTTTTCATTATTCGGACATTCGGATACATACGAATTCCCGAATTGCAATATTAATGAATTTACCGAATCCGAACGAACCTTTTCGGTTCCGAATCGAAAACCCGCGGATGAATTCCGATCGAATTTCGTCCGCGGGTTTTCGATTTGGAATTAAAAAAAAAAAAAATTTTTTTTTTTTTTTGAATTCCGATCGAATTCCGTCCGCGGGTTTTCGATTTGGAATTCAAATTTATTTATTTATTTATTTTTTTTTCGAATTCCGATCGAATTTCGAAATTATATTCGAAAAGAGACTATTTGTTGTCGAATCCAGTCGAAATATTTTCGAATTCGACCGGATTTTTCGAAATTCAGTCGAAAACGAACAAATTCCGAAAACGGTCGAAATATTTTCGAATTCGACCGGATTTTTCGAAATTCGGTCGAAAACGAACGAGTTCCGAAAACGAATTTAACACATGTAACGAACCTAACTTAACGAAATTAATTAAATAACGAATTAAAACGAAACGAAACAAAACTAAATTTTCCCTTTTGCACATGCCTAATCTCTTACGCGAACGGCGTAAAAGTACTGCGTCGGCCGGGCGTACGTTCGTGAATCAGCGTATCCCCTCATTTACATATTCTACGCCGACCGCAATGGAAGCGCCACCTAGCGGCCATCCAAAATATTGCAATCTAAGATAGGACGGCGCAAGCCGTCATATCTTAGATATGTTTAAGTGTATCTCTGTTTGAGCATACGCTTAAACATAAGTCGGCGCAGATTCTGAGTTAGGTCGGCTTATCTACTGATAAGCCGGCCTAACTCTACCTGAATCTACCTATTTGTCTTTTTCTATCTGAGAGTGTCGATTCCCGGTGGGAGGATGGACCTCATTTGGCCCTATCACCCGACACCGGTGGTGAGGCCACAGGTCTGCCTTGAGCGGTGATATTCCTGTAAATCTAAACTCTAATGCCGTGTACACACGATCGGTCCATCCGATGAAAAACGGTCTGATGGATTTTTCCATCGGTTAACCGATGAAGCTGACTGATGGTCAGTCGTGCCTACACACCATCAGTTAAAAAAACGATCGTGACAGAACGCGGTGACGTAAAACACAACGACGTGCTGAAAAAAAATGTTAAAAATTTTCAATGCTTCCAAGCATGCGTCGACTTGATTCTGAGCATGTGTGGATTTTTAACCAATGGACGTGCCCACAAACGATCGTTTTTTTTCTATCGGGTAGGTATCCATCGGTTAAATTTAAAACCAGATTGAATTTTTTTAACCGATGGATAAATAACCAATGGCGCCCGCACACGATCGGTTTGGTCTGATGAAAACGGTCCATCAGACCGTTCTCATCGGTTTGACCGATCGTATGTACGCGGCATAACTGAATGACATTTACTTTGCTACACTGCAATCCGGAAAGTATTCACAACGCTTCACTTTTTCCGTATTTTGTTATGTTACAGCCTTATTCCAAAATGTCCTAAATTAATTTCCCCCTCAAAATTCTACAAACAATCCCATAATGACAACATAAAATAAATTTGTTTGAAATCTTTGAAATGTATTAAAATTAAAACCCCCAAAAATCCCATGTACATAAGTATCACAGGCTCCTCCCATGTACATAAGTATCACAGGCTCCTCCCATGTACATAAGTTTCACAGTCTCCTCTCATGTACATAAGTATCACAGGCTCCTCCCATGTACATAAGTATCACAGGCTCCTCCCCATGTACATAAGTATCACAGGCTCCTCCCATGTACATAAGTATCACAGGCTCCTCCCATGTACATAAGTATCACAGTCTCCTCTCATGTACATAAGTATCACAGGCTCCTCCCATGTACATAAGTATTACAGGCTCCTCCCCATGTACATAAGTATCACAGGCTCCTCCCATGTACATAAGTATCACAGGCTCCTCCCATGTACATAAGTATCACAGTCTCCTCTCATGTACTTAAGTATCACAGGCTCCTCCCATGTACATAAGTATCACAGGCTCCTCCCATGTACATAAGTATCACAGGCTCCTTCCATGTACATAAGTATCACAGGCTCCTCCCATGTACATAAGTATCACAGGCTCCTCCCATGTACATAAGTATCACAGGCTCCTCCCATGTACATAAGTATCACAGGCTCCTCCCATGTACATAAGTATCACAGGCTCCTCCCATGTACATAAGTATCGCAGGCTCCTCCCATGTACATAAGTATCACAGGCTCCTCCCATGTACATAATTATCACAGGCTCCTCCCATGTACATAATTATCACAGGCTCCTCCCATGTACGTAATTATTACAGGCTCCTCCCATGTACATAATAATCACAGGCTCCTCCCATGTACATAAGTATCACAGGCTTCTCCCATGTACATACATATCACAGACTCCTCCCATGTACATACATATCACAGACTCCTCCCATGTACATAAGTATCATTGGCTCCTCCCATGTACATACGTATCACAGACTCCTCCCATGTGCATACGTATCACAGGCTCCTCCCATGTACATAAGTATCACAGGCTCCTCCCATGTACATAAGTATCGCAGGCTCCTCCCATGTACATAAGTATCACAGGCTCCTCCCATGTACATAATTATCACAGGCTCCTCCCATGTACATAATTATCACAGGCTCCTCCCATGTACGTAATTATTACAGGCTCCTCCCATGTACATAATAATCACAGGCTCCTCCCATGTACATAAGTATCACAGGCTTCTCCCATGTACATACATATCACAGACTCCTCCCATGTACATACATATCACAGACTCCTCCCATGTACATAAGTATCATTGGCTCCTCCCATGTACATACGTATCACAGACTCCTCCCATGTGCATACGTATCACAGGCTCCTGTCATCAGGAGCAGTGATCAGTGTCTTGTCACTTGTAGCCCCGTCCCTTCACAGTAAGAATCACTTCTTAGGTCACCATTAACCCCTTCCTCGCCCCCTAGTGGTTAGCCCCTTTTTGCATTTTTATAGCACTGTTCGCTGTAAAAATAACAATGGTCCGAAAATAGCATCAAAATTGTCCGATGTGTCCGCCATAATGTCGCAGTCGCGATAAAAATCACTGATTGCCGCCATTATTAATACAAAAAATAATAATAAAAATGCCATAAAACTATCCCCTATTTTGTAGACGCTATAACTTTTGCACAAACCAATCAATAAACGCTTATTGCGATTTTTTATTTTTTTTTACCAAAAATATGTAGAAGAATCCATATCGGCCTAAACTGAGGAAAATTATTTTTTTTATATATTTTTGGGGGGATATTTATTATAGCAAAAAGTAGATTTTTTTTCAAAATTGTCGCTCTATTTTTGTTTGTAGCGCAAAAACTAAAAACCGCAGAGGTGATCAAATACCATCAAAAGAAAGCTCTATTTGTGGGAAAAAAAGGACGCCAATTTTGTTTGGGAGCCACGTCGCACGACCGCGCAATTGTCAGTTAAAGCGACGCAGTGCCGAATCGCAAAAAGTGCTCTGGTCAGGAAGGGGGTCAATTCTTCCAGGGCTGAAGTGGTTAACTTCTTCTTTTTGTTCGTTTGAGCTTTAGCTACAGCTGCGTGACACATAGAAATATTTTATAAGTGTATCTGATGGTACATATACAGTAAAACCTTGGTTTAGAGAGTAACTTGGTTTGAGAGCGTTTTGCAAGACAAGCAAAATGTTTTAATAAATTTTGCCTTGATATACAAGCGATGTCTTGATATAAGAGCAGCGTCATGTCACAACTGAGTATAAAAAAAAGAAGAGAGGAGCCTCTAAGTGTAGCAATATAGTTACATTTAATGAAGGTACAACATTTAGCAACTTATTGCTACACTTAGAGGTGCCTCTCTTCTCTTTTATACCCTGTGAGAAAAAAAATGCTTTGATATACAAGTGCTTTGGATTACAAGCATTTTTCTGGAACGAATTATACTCGCAAACCAACGTTTTACTGTATATAATTTAATAATAACTAGTTCCAATGCGTTCAGTTCAATAAGTCGACTAATTACGCTGATCTAAGAAACCAATTTAAACTGCAGAAGAGAAAATAAACATTAATTAGTCACCAGTGGCATTAAGCTTTTTTCGGCGCCCTCCAGGGTCAGCGCAGAGGTCGGATGTGGGCGAGATCAGGGAATCGGCTACACCTCAGAGACCCCCCCCCCCACACACACACCCTCCCTCCCCCGTTGTGAGCCGGTTTAGTTACTCATCATATTGGCGCTCTGTGCAGATTACCGCGTGCTGGAGATAATGTAATAAGAATCGGTTTTTGCCCGAGGAAGGAACTTTCATCATGGAAAAACAACAAATGCGGGTCTCCGGTGTGTTCAATGCAAACCTTCCCGGGCGAGGGCCTCGTTGTGTGTTGTGCAAATAATTGCAGGACAAAAAAAAAATTGTGGCCCAGATTCAAGTAGCAATTGCGCCTGTGTAACCATAGGTTACAGCGCAATTGCTTACTTGCGCCGGCGTAACGAATGCTCCTGATTCAGGAACATCGTAACGCCGACTGCAGCCTAAAATCTGCATGGCATAAGGCTCTTATGCCACGCATATCTTAGGCTGCATTCTTGCGATGACCGCTAGGGGGCGTTCCCATTGTGGTCAGCGTATAGTATGCAAATTGCATACTAACACCTATTCACAACGTTGCGCGAGCCCTGCGTACGCAATTTACGTTGTTTCCGTACGGCGTGTTTAGCGTAAGGCTGCCCCTTCTAATAGCAGGGGCAGCCAATGCTAAAGTATACCCGTCGTTCCCGCGTCGCGACATTTGAATTTTACGTAATTTGCGTAAGTGATTCATGAATGGCGCTGGACGCCATTCACGTTCACTTTGAAGCAAATGACGTCCTTGCGACGTCATTTGCCGCAATGCACGTCGGGAAAGTTTCCCGATGGATCATGCGCTCTGCGCTCGGCGCGGGAGCGCGCCTAATTTAAATGATTCCCGCCCCCTACGGGATCATTTACATTAGGCGCCCTTACGCAGGGCAAGTTTACACAGCGCACACGCAATTTACGGAGCTACTGCTCCGTGAATCACGGGTAGCGCAGTAAATTTGCGGGGGCGCAGGGCAAAAACGCTGCCCTACGCCTCCGTAAATAAGGGGCAAATCTACCTGAATCCGGGCCACAGTAAATAATAAATGCATAAATAATACAATGTAACTATTTAATAAACAACAGGTGCAACATTTTTTTAATTATTCCTTAAATTTAGGTGGCTGCTCCTCCACCGTTATTCATGAGAAGCTTCCGTTCCCGTGTTTCATGTGTCATCCCCTAATGATCGAGCGATGACTTGGTGCAAATGATGTGATTAAAAACAAAAAAACAAACAAGAAGAACAGTAGATAAATTAAGACGATACCCGACAAATCTCTCTCTTAATAATTAGCTGATGTGGGATGCGAAGACTCATTGGGATTCTTCCGTGTGGCTCCATAATTATCACCGGGAGATCAGAGGGAGAGGCGCCGAGAACAAAGGTGTCCGGGGGGGATGATTGAGTCCTCGGGGATTCCAACATTATCATCTACAGCCAGCAGCTGTGAAATAGGTACACAGGCCCAGATTCTCTAAGGGCTTACGACGGCGCAACGCCATGTACGCCGTCGTAAGTCCTAATCTGGCCCGTCGTATCTATGCGACTGATTCTTAGAATCAGTTACGCATAGATATCCATTAGATCCGACAGGCGTAAGTCTCTTACGCCGTCGGATCTTAACTGCAATTTTTTTTTTGCCCGCTAGGTGGCGCTTCCGTCGATTTCCCTCGTCGAGTATGCAAATTAGCTAGATACGCGAATTCCCGAACGTACGCGCGGCCGACGCAGTAAAGTTACGACGTTTACGTTAGGCTTGTCCCGGCGTAAAGTTGCCCCTGGGTATATGAGGCGCAACCAATGTTAAGTATGGCCGTCGTTCCTGCGTCGAAATTTTAAAAAGTTACGTCGTTTGCGACGTCATTTGGAGCAATGCACCCTGGGATATTTTACGGACGGCGCATGCGCAGTTCGTTCGGCACGGGAACGCTCTTCATTTAAATGCTACACGCCCCATACCTGCCGAATTCGGATTCCGCCGGGTGATTTACGTTACGCCGCCGCAACTTTACACGCAAGTGCTTTGTGAATAAAGCACTTGCCTGAAAAACTTGAGGCGGCGTAACGTAAATCAGATACGTTACGCCCGCCCATTTTTACGCCGATCTACGAGAATCTGGGCCTGTGTTTATAAACACACAGAACTACGTGAACAGCTATCTGGCTGTTTTTTCTCCCTGAAAAGCAGGGCAAAAAAACAGCCAGATCAGAAAGCACACGTTACACATAATTAGGCACACAGCTAACCCTATGATTGCACCTCGATGCTTCCCAGCCAGTGTCATTAGTACAGTGACAGTGTATAGTATTATTGCTGATCACTGTATTAGTGTCCCTAGCAGCGTCGCTGTCAGTTAGTGACCCTCCCAGCTAGTGTCAGTTAGTGCCAGATTGTCCGCCACCCTATCACAGTGACAAGTTGCCGATCGTCACCTCTTTTACCAGTATAGCGTCTATACTATAAACCATCATTTGTAGACACTACAACTTTCACACAGACCAATTAATCGCTTGCCGACTGCCTCCTGCACATATACGTCGGCAGAATGGCACGGCTGGGCACAAGCACGTACAGGTACGTCCTCTTTAGGTGCCCAGCCCTGTCCGAAGCTCAGTGACCGCGGGACCCATGGACCCGATCGCCGCTGGAGTCCCGCGATCGGTCCCCGGGGGTGAAGAACGGGCAGAGCTGTGTGTAAACACGGCTTCCCCGTTCTTCACTGTGGCTCCGTGATCGATCGTGTGTTTCCTAATATAGGGAGACAAAATCGATGACGTCACACCTACAGCCACACCCCCCTACAATTAGAAACAGACATGAGGTCACACACAACCCCTTCATTGCCCCCTTGAGGTTAACTCCCAAACTGCAATTGTCATTTTCACAGTAAACAATGTATTTTTAATGAATTTTTTTGCTGTGAAAATGACAATGGTCCCAAAAATGTGTCAAAATTGTCCGAAGTGTCCGCCATAATGTCGCAGTCACGAAAAAAATCGCTGATCGCCGCTATTAGTAGTAAAAAAAATAAAAATGCAATAAAACTATCCCCTATTTTGTAAACGCTATAAATTTTGCGCAAACCAACCGATAAACGCTTATTGCGATTTTTTTTTAACAAAAATATGTAGAAGAATACGTATCGGCCTAAACTCAGGAAAATTTTTTTTTATATATCTATTTTTGGGGGATATTTATTATAGCAAAAAGTAAAAAATATTGAATTTTTTTCAAAATTGTCGCTCTATTTTTGTTTATAGCGCAAAAAATAAAAACCACAGAGATGATCAAATACCACCAAAAGAAAGCTCTATTTGTGGGAAAAAAAAGGACGTAAATTTTGTTTGGGTGTCACGTCGCACGACCGCGCAATTTTCAGTTAAAGCGACACAGTGCCCGAATCGCAAAAAAGTGGCCCGGTCATTTGGCAGCCAAATGGTCCGGGGCTGAAGTGGTTAACCTTACCAACTGTCAAACTAATAAACATTTACAGACTTTTATAGAATGATTTCCTCAAATATTAAGTGAGTTTTTATTTTGGTGAATTATTTGTGCCAATTTTCAGTTAAAGCGGCGCAGTGCCGAATCGCAAAAAATGGCCCAGTTATTGGGCAGCCAAATGCTCCGGGGCTGAAGTGGTTAGAAATAAACTTATTGGGATTTTTTTAATTAAAAACATGTAGCAGAAAGTAAAAGAAAAAAAATGTATTGTTTTTCTAAATTTTCAGTCTTTATTTGTGTATATAATAAAAATAAAAATAAAAAACCGCAGAGGTGATTAAATACCACCCAAAGAAAGCTCTATTTATGTGGGGGGAAAAAATTATATAAATTTAATTTGGATACAGCGTTGCATGAGTGCGCAATTTCCAGTTAAAGTGGTTGTAAACCATGAAATATGAACAACGCACATCCTTCTGTAGTGTGCACTTGTCTCAATCCAGAGCACTAATGATGTCAAACACACTGAAATATAGATTTTTGGGTTTACTTACACTGTAGCTTTTTTTTTCTGCTGTTTTAAAACTGTGCTAAACAAAAAAAAAACATGAATATATTGTAAAGTCGCATTATTCAAAAGCGTTTGAGTTGAAAAAAAAAAAAAAGAAAAACAAACATAATACAAGCACAAATAAATAATCACAAGTGTCACATAGACAGTAAAATATAATTACATCCCCACACGGCTCTCCTGGGTAGTAAATACAATACATGTCTTAGAAGTGTAGTAATTAAAACATTACAACAACAGAAACAATGTCAGTATAAAGCTACTTTTTAACAAACACAGACAAATGCGGTTGGCAGTCGGGATAATTAGCTGTTTTACGAGAATTCCTTTTTTTTTATTTTTTTTTTATTTTTTTTATTTAGTGTTTTTATTTTGTGCTTCAAATACAACTTTAACCAAAAACATTTTTTTATTGTCGATTTTATTATTTGCTCTTTTTTTTATTCCAACGATGATGATGACTTAATGCACTTTTCTGAATCTAGGCAGCACCTTTCTAAAGAACCTTGGAGAAAAGATTAATTAGGGCCCACTCACTTAAAGCGGAGCTCCACCCTAAAGTGGATCTTCCGCTCATCTGATTCCCCCCCCCCCCTCCGGTGCCACAATTGTCACCTTTCAGGAGGGACAGGATACCTGTCTTTGACAGGTATCCTTTCCCACTTCCGGGAGTCCAGCCGCGGCCGTGACCTCAGCGCAGAGCTTCCTTCTCCTCCCCTGGCCTCCGGGCTAATAGGAGAGAGAAGCGTGACCTCGCGCATGCGCAGTAGGGTTCCCGGCGTGAGGCCGAAAGGGCTACAGTCTTTCGGCTTCACGCCGGCAACCCTACTACCGACATCGAGGGACAGCAGGACAGGTAAGTGTCCATTTATTAAAAGCAAGCAGCTGCGGTATGTGTAGCTTTTAGCCACTGAAGACGCAGACCATAAGGCAGCTAAAGGACCCGGACAGTTTTTGCGATTCGGCACTGCGTCGCTTTAACTGACAATCGCGCGGTCGTGCGACGTGGCTCCCAAACAAAACTGGCGTCCTTTTTTACCCACAAATAGAGCTTTCTTTTGGTGGTATTTGATCACCTCTGCGGTTTTTATTTTTTGCGCTATAAACAAAAATAGAGCGACAATTTAAAAAAAAATTCAATATTTTTTACTTTTTGTTGTAATAAATATCCCCAAAAATATATAAAAACATATTTTTTCCTCAGTTTAGGCCGATACGTATTCTTCTACCTATTTTTGGAAAAATAAAACGCAATAAGTGTTTATCGATTGGTTTGCGCAAAATTTATAGCGTTTACAAAAAAGAGGATAGTTTTATTGCATTTTTTTAAAATATTTTTTTTTACTACTTATGGCGGCGATCAGCGATTTTTTTTGTGACTGCAACATTATGGCGGACACTTCGGACAATTTTGACACATTTTTGGGAACATTGTCATTTTCACAGCAAAAAATGCATTAAAAATACATTGTTTACTGTGAAAATGACAATTGCAGTTTGGGAGATAACCACAAGGGGGCGCTGTAGGGGTTATGTGTGACCTCATTTGTGTTTCTAACTGTAGGGGGGTGTGGCTGTAGGTGTGACGTCATCGATTGTGATTCCCTATAAAAGGGATGACTCGATCGATGATAGCGCCACAGTGAAGAACAGGGAAGCCGTGTTTACACACAGCTCTCCCCGTTCTTCAGCTCCGGGGACCGATTGTGGGACTCCAGTGGCGATCGGGTCCGCGAGTCCCGCGGCCATGGTCACGGAGCTTCGGATCGGGTCGTGTAAACGGGTGCACGCGGCGCGCGACCCCACGGCTGGGCTTAAAGAGCCACGTACATGTACGTGGATGTGCCCAGCCGTGCCATTCTGCCATCGTATATCGGCGTGAATGGGTCCTTAAGTGGTTAATTTATTTTTTCCCCGGACCTCCTCTTTAAGTGATTCACTGCCATGAATTAATGCATGTTTGTGTTAAAGCTGACAATTGCGCGGTTATGCAACGCTGCACTCAAACTAAAGTTATATCATTTTTTTCTCACACAAATAGAGATTTCTTTTCACCACTGCATAGGATGCACTGAGGTGAAAAAACACAAACCTTTATAACCCCTTTGATGCCGGGGCTCTGTGCCAGATACTCAAGTTCTTCCACACCAAACTCATCAAACCATGTCTTTATGGAGAGGTTGGGTAAGAAGACCTGGCTCATTCAAATTCATCTCAAAGTTGTTCAGTAGGGGTCAGGGCTCTGTACAGGCCACACTAGTTCCTCCACACCCAACTCATCAAACCATGTCTTTATGGAATTGTTAGTTGAGAAGAACTGGCTCCTTCCAATTCTTCTAAAAAGTGTTCAGTAGGGTTGAGGTCAGGGCTCTGTGCAGGACACTCAAGTTCCTTCCACACCAAACTGATCAAACCATGTCTTTATGGAGCAGACTTTACAATCGACGGTTCCGTTTTATCCCAAAGGTGTTTAGTAGGGTTGAGGTCAGAGCTCTGTGCAGGATACTGGAGTTCCTTCCACACCAAACTAGTCAAACCATGTCATTGGGGAGCTAGCTTTGTAAATGGGGGCACCAGGGCCGATCCTAGGCAGGGTGCGCCGCACCCAGGCGGCGCAGAGGTGAGGGCGCAGAAGCTCCAGAGTGCTCCCCTCCCTCCTTCTCGTCTGTGTCCAGAGGCGGAGCGCATTTAGCGGGTGCTGTGGTTCCCCATCACGCTTGCTCTCTCCGCTGGCAACTGACAAGAGCGCATACCTCCCGCTGAACCCGGAATTCGGGCTGGGTACCGCAGCGGAGCCTAGTACCGGAACACATTTCGGTACTAGGCTCCACTAATTATTTTGTCCGGTGCGCGTGGAGCAGTCTTCTGTCTGCCTCGCCCCCTCTGGGTGTGTCGGCTCTTCTCCCATAGGTGGTGTGATGAGAGGCTTCAGGGTTGGCCGGAGCTGCTGCCAATCATCCGTGCACTCCCAGAAATGCTCTCAGAGTGCCACCCTCCTAGTAATGTCTGGGGGCTCTTTCTAACAGACACTCTAACAGAAGCCCTCTCTGTGTGCATTAGAGAGACCATCCCTCCAGGACCCAATAGTGTACTAATTTTCTTTATTGTTAAAAGATCATGGGAGGATCCCAGGGTATTGAAGACTTCTTAGGGCAGAATCTCTGTGTTTGAGTCATAGCCATAGAACCATTTGTAAAGGGGAGGAGTTAGTAAGATGACCACGCCCATGTGGGGGCACCAGAAATATTTCTGCACCCAGGCGTCTGTGACCCTAGGATCGGCCCTGGGGGGCACAGTCATGCTGGAAGACTAATGAGTCTTCCAAAAAACTGTTACCACAAGGTTGGAAGAGTGTAATTGTCTACAATGTTTTTGTATGTTGTAGTATTAGCTGTATCCTTCACTGGAAAAACTGAATCAGTCGAAGGGGTGTTCTCTTTTAGCCATGACTAAGCACTGATCTATAATGTGAAACGCGTAGGCTGCTATCCCCATTTTTGCTGTATTTTGTACTGCAGTTTCCATCCGTTTTACAATAAAGACAACCTAAGGGTTTTTCGGAGTGCGGCTGTCCATTTTCTAGCCTCTACATTTTGTCCTCTTTTAGTCATATAAAGTAATTGAGAAAATATGGCTGACTTTGTGAAAATAAATACACACACACATATATATATATATATATATATATATATATATATATATATATATATATATATATATATATATATATATATATATATATATATATATATACAGTGGAGCCTATGATTTTCAGTAACGCAGTTAACGAGCATTTCGCAATACGAGCATTTATTTTTTTTTAATCTTGACTCAGTTTGCAAGTGTTGTCTCGCAAAGCGAGCAGGATTCAAGCCTCTGCAGTGTGCAGTACCGCATTTGGCCAGAGGTGCTGGGGCGCCGCAGCCTTAGGAAGTACTCGGAGACACTCAGAAATACTGGGAAATACTTAGGCCCGGATTCACGTAGAGCCACGTAAAATTGTGCGGGCGTAACGTATCTGATTTACGTTACGCCTCCGCAACTTACACGGGCAAGTGCTGTATTCTCAAAGCACTTGCTACGTAAGTTGCGGCGGCGTAGCGTAAATCGGCCAGCGTAAGCCCGCCTAATTCAAATTTGGATCAGGGGGGCGTGTTTTATGCAAAACTACTGTGACCCGACGGGATTGACGTTTTTGCGGAACGGCGCATGCGCCGTCCGTGGAATTTCCCAGTGTGCATTGCTACAAAGTACGCCGCAAGGACGTCATTGGTTTCGACGTGAACGTAAATGATGTCCAGTCCCATTCACGGACGACTTACGCAAACGACGTAACTTTTTCAAATTTCGACGCGGGAACGACGGCCATACTTAACATTAGCTGCGCCTCATATAGCAGGGGCAACTTTACGCTGGGAAAAGCCTAACGTAAACGTTGTAACTTTACTGCGTTGGCCGGGCGTACGTTCGGGAATTTGCGTATCTAGCTAATTTGCATACTCAACACGGAATTCGATGGAAGCACCACCTAGCGGTCAAAAAAAATTGCAGTTAAGATCCGACGGCGTAAGAGACTTACGCCTGTCAGATTTAATGGATATCTATGCGTAACTGATTCTAAGAATCAGATGCATAGATACGACGGGTCAGATTAGGACTTACGACGGCGTACATGGCGCTGCGCCGTCGTAAGTCCTTTGAGAATCTGGGCCTTAGTTCCCAAGCCTTTCCGGGTGTTTCTGAGGGCAGCCGAACGATCTCTGAGTATTTCGGAGTCTCTCCAGCACCCCCCCACCTCTGGCCACGTGCGGTATTGCATGCCATAGAAGTCAATATGGAACTAATTATTTTCATTTCCATTGACTTTCTATGGGGAAACATGCTTTGATATGCGAGTGCTTTGGCTTACAAGCATTCCCCTGGAATGGATTATGCTCAGAATCCAAGG